>NC_056739.1:975738538-976001038 GCF_019279795.1 Protopterus annectens
TCCTGCTTACAAGCTGTTCTCACATTTAACATCAAGAAGATGCTTTTGATGCATATGATGCAAAACCAAGAGACTCAGAAGCAGCTTCTTCCCACTAGTCATCAGGTTATTGAACTCTAGGCACAGTACCCTTCACACTGGACATTAAGGTAGCAATCCAACACTACTCAAAAGTCTATATAGTGCAATATAATTCAATATGTAACAAGGTCTTACCCGCACCCAGACAGCAAAGTCAGCAGTAATCAAACGTATCTGTCTTATTGTACAATATAAATGTAGGCCTTAAATCAATTGCTTAAGCACAATTTGCCAGTAAAAATAAGCTAATAACCCAGTAATGAGTGACAATTTGTTAAATCAGTGCAAGAATGCAAGTATTTATTATTGCTTTGTTTGTCATCTGTGTCTATAGAATTTTGTGCATTATTGTCATGTTAAATGTAGTCTATGTATTATATGCACACTGAGTCTGAAGAAACGCCATTTCGCATGGTTCACACGTGTGTGAATTGAAGTCACAACAAATTTTACTTTGACTTTTTAATGATCTATTATAAATGTTATGTGCTATGAGTTGTGCCAACATTATGTTGTAATTTTTTACCCAAATTGCCCCTTCAAAGTCTCTATTACCTTCTAACAATTGATTATTTTCCATACTATCCAGGGACCCCGGAAGTTTTCCATCGCTCTTTAAGGGACAATATTGCTCACATTGAGAACCACTGGTTTAAGCAAAAGTAACTCAAAAGTAACTCACATTTAAGCTACTAGTTATGAAAAAAAGTAATATATTACTATTTGTTACTATTTTGAAAAAATAACTAGTTGTATTACTAGTTACTAGAAATTGCAATATATTACTCTCATCACAGCTTAAAAAAGAGGAATGAACAGCCCTCACCACCCATGTCCTGATTCCAAAGCTGGACTATATACTACCTACCAAAGGGATATATCTCTAGTCAATAAACACAAGTAATCCAGGCTGCAATGACAAAACCATAAAGATTCATTACGCTACACATTCAGCTCATGCACCACTGTTTAACTACCCTTCACAAGCTCATGCACCACTGTTTAACTACCCTTCACAAGCTCATGCACCACTGTTTAACTACCCTTCACAAGCTCTTGTACCACTGTTTAACTACCCTTCACAAGCTCATGCACCACTGTTTAACTACCCTTCACAAGCTCATGCACCACTGTTTAAGTACCCTTCACAAGCTCATGCACCCCTGTTTAAGTACCCTTCACAGAGCTCATGCACCACTGTTTAACTGCCCTTCACAGAGCTCATGCACCACTGTTTAACTACCCTTCACAAGCTCATGCACCACTGTTTAACTCCCCTTCACAAGCTCATGCACCACTGTTTAACTACCCTTCACAAGCTCATGCACCACTGTTTAACTACCCTTCACAGGGCAAATTAGTTGCTTTTCCTACAGCATGTCTTCCCTTCTTCAGTCCCTGACTTTCACACTTTAGTAGAAAACATACTGTCTGCCAATTGCCCCAGGATTAGCAACACTATTAGTTCCCTACAGATTTAGCCCCAGTACTGAAGTTAAAACAAATAATTTATAAATCAAAATGAAGGTGTATGAATTCCTTGGCTATACTGCCTTGAAGGATGATGAATACTGAAGTTAGCCTTTCACAATCGAAAACGTAATTCATCATTGCCCTAAACAGAGGACATTTCAAGAAAATAACAAACTGAAAACTGGAATGGCTTAACAAAAGAAATACTGAGACCGATTATGCCCAATTCAGATGGACGTTGATTTCTTACCTCAGAAATACATATAACTGTAACTGATTTTAGACAGGAATGATAACCTTATCAAAAATGAAATTGCCAACAAAAAGTACTGTAAAGAAACCAACCTGCAATCTTTTGGTTTGTGTGTGTGTGTGTGTGTGTGTGTGTGTGTGTGTGTGTGTGTGTGTGTGCGTGTGTGTGTGTTTGGCTTTGTCTATAGTCATCCACTGTTCATAGAGACCAAAGCTGTTCTATTAATGCATTCCTTGCCAAATGATGGAAGCCATATGGCCTATTCATTCTCCTATGAGTAAGAGTTGAATACACTATGCGTGCTACTATCATCCACATATGGCAATGGGCTTTTACCCTACCATGCCTGAGCATGCCTAATAACCCTTCTGGTATTGAGTATGCACTGGTCCCTCTGCAGCATTGTCATTTGCTTCCATGAGTAATGGAAGCCCTCACACCCTGATATTATGAGGCAATTGCTTTTGCTGGCTCTCTGGTATCCAATAAGGAGCTCAAATGGAACATAGCCAGCCATGAGCCTCTTCCTTCTCATTCCCATCCATGTGCCTCTTCCTTCTCATTCCCAGCCATACCCTCTTCCTTCTCATTCCCAACCATGCCCTGTTCCTTCTCATTCCCAGCCATGCCCTCTTCCTTCTCATTCCCAACCATGCCCTCTTCTTTCTCATTCCCAGCCATGCCCTCTTCTTTCTCATTCCCAGCCAAGCCCTCTTCCTTCTTATTCCCAGCCATGCCCTCTTCTTTCTCATTCGCAGCCATGCACCTCTTCCTTCTCATTCCCATCCATGTGCCTCTTCCTTCTCATTCCAAGCCATGCCCTCTTCCTTCTAATTCCCAGCCATTTCCTCTTCCTTCTCATTCCCAACCATGCCCTGTTCCTTCTCATTCCCAGGCATGTGCTTCTTCCTTCTCATTCCCAGCCATGCCCTCTTCTTTCTCATTCCCATCCATGTATCTATTTCTTCTCATTCCCAGCCATGAGCCTCTTCCTTCTCATTACCAGCCATGTGCCTCTTCCTTCTCATTCCCAGCCATGAGCCTCTTCCTTCTCATTCCCAGCCATGCCCTTTTCTTTCTCATTCCCAGCCATGCACCTCTTCATTCTCATTCCCATCCATGTGACTCTTCCTGCTCATTCCCAGCCATGCCCTCTTCCTTCTCATTCCCAGCCATGTGCCTCTTCCTGCTCACTCCCAGCCATGCACCACTTCCTTCTGATTCCCAGCCATGCCCTCTTCCTTCTCATTCCCAGCCATGCACCTCTTCCTTCTCATTCCCAGCCATGTGCCTCTTCCTGCTCACTCCCAGCCATGCCCTCTTCCTTCTCATTCCCAGCCATGACCTCTTCCTTCTCATTCCCAGCCATGTGCCTCTTCCTTCTCATTCCCAGCCATGCCCTCTTCCTTCTCATTCCCAGCCATGTGCCTCTTCCTTCTCATACCCAGCCATGCCCTCTTCCTTCTCATTCCCAGCCATGTGCCTCTTCCTTCTCATTCCCAGCCATACCCCCTTCCTTCTCATTCCCAACCATGCCCTTTTCCTTCTCATTCCCAGCCATGCCCTCTTCCTTCTCATTCCCAGCCATGCCCTCTTCTTTCTCATTCCCAGCCATGCACCTCTTCCTTCTCATTCTATTCCATGTGCCTCTTCCTTCTCATTCCAAGCCATGCCCTCTTCCTTCTCATTCCCAGCCATGACCTCTTCTTTCTCATTCCCATCCATGCATCTATATCTTCTCATTACCAGCCATGAGCCTCTTCCTTCTCATTCCCAGCCATGTGCCTCTTCTTCTCATTCCCAGCCATGAGCCTCTTCCTTCTCATTCCCAGCCACGCACCTCTTCCTTCTCATTCCCATCCATGTGACTCTTCCTGTTCATTCCCAGCCATGCCCTCTTCCTTCTCATTCCCAGCCATGTGCCTCTTCCTGCTCACTCCCAGCCATGCACCACTTCCATCTCATTCCCAGCCATGCCCTCTTCCTTCTCATTCCCAGCCATGTCCTCTTCCTTCTCATTCCCAGCCATGCCCTCTTCCTTCTCATTCCCAGCCATGCCCTCTTCCTTCTCATTCCCAGGCATGTGCCTCTTCCTTCTTATTCCCAGCCATGCCCTCTTCATTCTCATTCCCAGCAATGTGCCTCTTCCTTCTCATTCCCAGCCATGCCCTCTTCCTTCTCAGTCCCAGCCATGTGCCTCTTCCTTCTCATTCCCAGCCATGTCTTCTTGCTGCTCATTCCCAGCCATGTGCCTCTTCCTTCTCATTCCCAGCCATGCCCTCTTCCTTCACATTCCCAGCCATAACGTCTTCCTTCTCATTCCCAGGCATGTGCCTCTTCCTTCTCATTCCCAGCCATGCCCTCTTCCTTCTCATTCGCAGCCATGTCCTCTTCCTTCTCATTCCCAGCCATACCCTCTTCCTTCTCATTCCCAGCCATGCCCTCTTCCTTCTCATTCCCAGCCATGTGCCTCTTCCTTCTCATTCCCAGCCATGCCCTCTTCCTTCTCATTCCCAGCCATGCCCCCTTCTTTCTCATTCCCATCCATGCATCTATTTCTTCTCATTCCCAGCCATGAGCCTCTTCCTTCTCATTCCCAGCCATGTGCCTCTTCCTTCTCATTCCCAGCCATGCACCTCTTCCTTCTCATTCCCAACCATGCCCTGTTCCTTCTCATTCCCAGGCATGTGCCTCTTCCTTCTCATTCCCAGCCATGCCCTCTTCTTTCCCATTCCCATCCATGCATCTATTTCTTCTCATTCCCAGCCATGAGCCTCTTCCTTCTCATTCCCAGCCATGAGCCTCTTACTTCTCATTCCCAGCCATGTGCCTCTTCCTTCTCATTCCCAGCCATGCACCTCTTCCTTCTCATTCCCAACCATGCCCTGTTCCTTCTCATTCCCAGGCATGTGCCTCTTCCTTCTCATTCCCAGCCATGCCCTCTTCTTTCCATTCCCATCCATGCATCTATTTCTTCTCATTCCCAGCCATGTGCCTCTTCCTTCTCATTCCCAGCCATGTGCCTCTTCCTTCTCATTCCCAACCATGCCCTGTTCCTTCTCATTCCCAGCCATGTGCCTCTTCCTTCTCATTCCCAGCCATGCACCTCTTCCTTCTCATTCCCAGCCATGCCCTCTTCCTTCTCATTCCCAGCCATGTCCTCTTCCTTCTCATTCCCAGCCATGCCCTCTTCCTTCTCATTCCCAGCCATTCCCTCTTCCTTCTCATTCCCAGGCATGTGCCTCTTCCTTCTTATTCCCAGCCATGCCCTCTTCTTTCTCATTCCCAGCCATGTCCTCTTCCTTCTCATTTCCAGCCATGCCCTCTTCCTTCTCATTCCCAGCCATACCCTCTTCCTTCTCATTCCCAGCCATGTCTTCTTCCTGCTCATTCCCAGCCATGTGCCTCTTCCTTCTCATTCCCAGCCATGCCCTCTTCCTTCACATTCCCAGCCATGCCCTCTTCCTTCTCATTCCCAGCCATACCCTCTTCCTTCTCATTCCCAGCCATGTCTTCTTCCTGCTCATTCCCAGCCATGTGCCTCTTCCTTCTCATTCCCAGCCATGCCCTCTTCCTTCTCATTCCCAGCCATGCACCTCTTCCTTCTCATTCCCAACCATGCCCTGTTCCTTCTCATTCCCAGGCATGTGCCTCTTCCTTCTCATTCCCAGCCATGCCCTCTTCTTTCCCATTCCCATCCATGCATCTATTTCTTCTCATTCCCAGCCATGAGCCTCTTCCTTCTCATTCCCAGCCATGAGCCTCTTCCTTCTCATTCCCAGCCATGTGCCTCTTCCTTCTCATTCCCAGCCATGCACCTCTTCCTTCTCATTCCCAACCATGCCCTGTTCCTTCTCATTCCCAGGCATGTGCCTCTTCCTTCTCATTCCCAGCCATGCCCTCTTCTTTCCCATTCCCATCCATGCATCTATTTCTTCTCATTCCCAGCCATGTGCCTCTTCCTTCTCATTCCCAGCCATGTGCCTCTTCCTTCTCATTCCCAACCATGCCCTGTTCCTTCTCATTCCCAGCCATGTGCCTCTTCCTTCTCATTCCCAGCCATGCACCTCTTCCTTCTCATTCCCAGCCATGCCCTCTTCCTTCTCATTCCCAGCCATGTCCTCTTCCTTCTCATTCCCAGCCATGCCCTCTTCCTTCTCATTCCCAGCCATTCCCTCTTCCTTCTCATTCCCAGGCATGTGCCTCTTCTTTCTTATTCCCAGCCATGCCCTCTTCTTTCTCATTCCCAGCCATGTCCTCTTCCTTCTCATTCCCAGCCATGCCCTCTTCCTTCTCATTCCCAGCCATACCCTCTTCCTTCTCATTCCCAGCCATGTCTTCTTCCTGCTCATTCCCAGCCATGTGCCTCTTCCTTCTCATTCCCAGCCATGCCCTCTTCCTTCACATTCCCAGCCATGCCGTATTCCTTCTCATTCCCAGGCATGTGCTTCTTCCTTCTCATTCCCAGCCATGCCCTCTTCCTTCTCATTCCCAGCCATGTCCTCTTCCTTCTCATTCCTAGCCATGCCCTCTTCCTTCTCATTCCCAGCCATGCCCTCTTCCTTCTCATTCCCAGCCATGTGCCTCTTCCTTCTCATTCCCAGCCATGTGCCTCTTCCTTCTCATTCCCAGCCATGCCCTCTTCCTTCTCATTCCCAGCCATGCCCTCTTCTTTCTCATTCCCATCCATGCATCTATTTCTTCTCATTCCCAGCCATGAGCCTCTTCCTTCTCATTCCCAGCCATGAGCCTCTTCCTTCTCATTCCCAGCCATGTGCCTCTTCCTTCTCATTCCCAGCCATGCACCTCTTCCTTCTCATTCCCAACCATGCCCTGTTCCTTCTCATTCCCAGGCATGTGCCTCTTCCTTCTCATTCCCAGCCATGCCCTCTTCTTTCCCATTGCCATCCATGCATCTATTTCTTCTCATTCCCAGCCATGAGCCTCTTCCTTCTCATTCCCAGCCATGAGCCTCTTCCTTCTCATTCCCAGCCATGTGCCTCTTCCTTCTCATTCCCCAGCCATGCACCTCTTCCTTCTCATTCCCAACCATGCCATGTTCCTTCTCATTCCCAGGCATGTGCCTCTTCCTTCTCATTCCCAGCCATGCCCTCTTCTTTCCCATTCCCATCCATGCATCTATTTCTTCTCATTCCCAGCCATGAGCCTCTTCCTTCTCATTCCGAGCCATGTGCCTCTTCCTTCTCATTCCCAACCATGCCCTGTTCCTTCTCATTCCCAGCCATGTGCCTCTTCCTTCTCATTCCCAGCCATGCACCTCTTCCTTCTCATTCCCAGCCATGCCCTCTTCCTTTTCATTCCCAGCCATGCCCTCTTCCTTCTCATTCCCAGGCATGTGCCTCTTCCATCTCATTCCCAGCCATGCGCCTCTTCCTTCTCATTCCCAGCCATACCCTCTTCTTTCTCATTCCCAGCCATGTCCTCTTCCTTCTCATTCCCAGCCATGCCCTCTTCCTTCTCATTCCCAGCCATGCCCTCTTCATTTTCATTCCCATCCATGCATCTATTTCTTCTCATTCCCAGCCATGTGCCTCTTCCTGCTCATTCCCAGCCATGCCCTCTTCCTTCTCATTCCCAGCCATGTGCCTCTTCCTTCTCATTCCCAGCACTGCCCTCTTCCTTCTCATTCCCAGCCATGTGCCTCTTCCTTCTCATTCCCAGCCATGCCCTCTTCCTTCTCATTCCCAGCCATGCCCTCTTCCTTCTCATTCCCAGCCACGTGCCTCTTCCTTCTCATTCCCAGCCATGCCCTCTTCCTTCTCATTCCCAGCCATGCCCTCTTCCTTCTCATTTCCAGCCATGTGCCTCTTCCTTCTCATTCCCAGCCATGCCCTCTTCCTTCTCATTCCCAGCCATGCCCTCTTCCTTCTCATTCCCAGCCATGTGCCTCTTCCTTCTCATTCCCAACCATGCCCTGTTCCTTCTCATTCCCAGCCATGTGCCTCTTCCTTCTCATTCCCAGCCATGCCCTCTTCCTTCTCATTCCCAGCCATGTCCTCTTCCTTCTCATTCCCAGCCATGCCCTCTTCCTTCTCATTCCCAGCCATGCCCTCTTCCTTCTCATTCCCAGGCATGTGCCTCTTCCTTCTTATTCCCAGCCATGCCCTCTTCCTTCTCATTCCCAGCCATGTCCTCTTCCTTCTCATTCCCAGCCATGCCCTCTTCCTTCTCATTCCCAGCCATACCCTCTTCCTTCTCATTCCCAGCCATGTCTTCTTCCTGCTCATTCCCAGCCATGTGCCTCTTCCTTCTCATTCCCAGCCATGCCCTCTTCCTTCACATTCCCAGCCATGCCGTCTTCCTTCTCATTCCCAGGCATGTGCCTCTTCCTTCTCATTCCCAGCCATGCCCTCTTCCTTCTCATTCCCAGCCATGTCCTCTTCCTTCTCATTCCTAGCCATGCCCTCTTCCATCTCATTCCCAGCCATGCCCTCTTCCTTCTCATTCACAGCCATGCCCTCTTCTTTCTCATTCCCATCCATGCATCTATTTCTTCTCATTCCCAGCCATGAGCCTCTTCCTTCTAATTCCCAGCCATGTGCCTCTTCCTTCTCATTCCCAGCCATGCGCCTCTTCCGTCTCATTCCCAACCATGCCCTGTTCCTTTTCATTCCCAGGCATGTGCCTCTTCCTTCTCATTCCCAGCCATGCCCTCTTCTTTCTCATGCCCATCCATGCATCTATTTCTTCTCATTCCCAGCCATGTGCCTCTTCCTTCTCATTCCCAGCCATGCACCTCTTACTTCTCATTCCCAACCATGCCCTGTTCCTTCTCATTCCCAGGCATGTGACTCTTCCTTTTCATTCCCAGCCATGTGCCTCTTCCTTGTCATTCCCAGCCATGCGGCTCTTCCTTCTCATTCCCAACCATGCCCTGTTCCTTCTCATTCCCAGCCATGTGCCTCTTCCTTCTCATTCTCAGCCATGCCCCTCTTCCTTCTCATTCCAAGCCATGCCCTCTTCCTTCTCATTCCCAGCCATGCCCTCTTCCTTCTCATTCCTAGGCATGTGCCTCTTCCTTCTCATTCCCAGCCATGCGCCTCTTCCTTCTCATTCCCAGCCATACCCTCTTCCTTCTCATTCCCAGCCATGTCCTCTTCCTTCTCATTCCCAGCCATGCCCTCTTCCTTCTCATTCCCAGCCATGCCCGCTTCTTTCTCATTCCCATCTATGCATCTATTTCTTCTCATTCCCAGCCATGTGCCTCTTCCTGCTCATTCCCAGCCATGTCCTCTTCCTTCTCATTCCCAGCCATGTGCCTCTTCCTTCTCATTCCCAGCCCTGCCCTCTTCCTTCTCATTCCCAGCCATGTGCCTCTTCCTTCTCATTTCCAGCCATGCACCTCTTCCTTCTTATTTCCAGACAAGCGTCTTCCTTTTCATTCCCAGCCATGCCCTCTTCCTTCTCATTCCCAGCCATGTGCCTCTTCCTGCTCATTTCCAGCCATGCCCTCTTCCTTCTTATTCCCAGCCATGTGCCTCTTCCTTCTCATTCCCAACCATGCCCTGTTCCTTCTCATTCCCAGGCATGTGCCTCTTCCTTCTCATTTCCAGCCATGCACCTCTTCCTTCTCATTCGCAACCATGCCCTGTTCCTTCTCATTCCCAGGCATGTGCCTCTTCCTTCTCATTCCCAGCCATGCCCTCTTCCTTCTCATTCCCAGCCATGTGCCTCTTCCTTCTCATTCCCAGCCATGTCCTCTTCCTTCTCATTCCCAGCCATGCCCTCTTCCTTCTCATTCCCAGGCATGTGCCTCTTCCTTCTCATTCCCAGCCATGCACCTCTTCCTTCTCATTCCCAGCCATACCCTCTTCCTTCTCATTCCCAGCCATGTCCTCTTCCTTCTCATTCCCAGCCATGCCCTCTTCCTTCTCATTCCCAGCCATGACCTCTTCTTTCTCATTCCCATCCATGCATCTATTTCTTCTCATTCCCAGCCATGAGCCTCTTCCTTCTCATTCCCAGCCATGTGCCTCTTCCATCTCATTCCCAGCCATGCGCCTCTTCCTTCTCATTCCCAACCATGCCCTGTTCCTTTTCATTCCCAGGCATGTGCCTCATCCTTCTCATTCCCAGCCATGCCCTCTTCTTTCTCATGCCCATCCATGCATCTATTTCTTCTCATTCCCAGCCATGTGCCTCTTCCTTCTCATTCCCAGCCATGCCCTCTTCCTTCTCATTCCCAACCATGCCCTGTTCCTTCTCATTCCCAGGCATGTGACTCTTCCTTCTCATTCCCAGCCATGTGCCTCTTCCTTCTCATTCCCAGCCATGCGCCTCTTCCTTCTCATTCCCAACCATGCCCTGTTCCTTCTCATTCCCAGCCATGTGCCTCTTCCTTCTCATTCCCAGCCATGTGCCTCTTCCTTTTCATTCCCAGCCATGCCCTCTTCCTTCTCATCCCCAGCCATGCCCTCTTCCTTCTCATTCCCAGGCATGTGCCTCTTCCTTCTCATTCCCAGCCATGCGCCTCTTCCTTCTCATTCCCAGCCCTGCCCTCTTCCTTCTCATTCCCAGCCATGTGCCTCTTCATTCTCATTTCCAGCCATGCACCTCTTCCTTCTTATTTCCAGACAAGCATCTTCCTTTTCATTCCCAGCCATGCCCTCTTCCTTCTCATTCCCAGCCATGCCCTCTTCCTTCTCATTCCCAGCCATGTGCCTCTTCCTGCTCATTCCCAGCCATGCCCTCTTCCTTCTTATTCCCAGCCATGCGCTTCTTCCTTCTCATTCCCAACCATGCCCTGTTCCTTCTCATTCCCAGGCATGTGCCTCTTCCTTCTCATTTCCAGCCATGCACCTCTTCCTTCTCATTCGCAACCATGCCCTGTTCCTTCTCATTCCCAGGCATGTGCCTCTTCCTTCCCATTTCCAGCCATGCACCTCTTCCTTCTCATTCCCAACCATGCCCTGTTCCTTCTCATTCCCAGCCATGCACCTCTTCCTTCTCATTCCTAGCCATGCCCTGTTCCTTCTCATTCCCAGCCATGTGCCTCTTCCTTCTCATTCCCAGCCATGCCCTCTTCCTTCTCATTCCCAGCCATGCCCTCTTCCTTCTCATTCCCAGGCATGTGCCTCTTCCTTCTCATTCCCAGCCATGCGCCTCTTCCTTCTCATTCCCAGCCATACCCTCTTCCGTCTCATTCCCACCCATGTCCTCTTCGTTCTCATTCCCAGCCATGCCCTCTTCCTTCTCATTCCCAGCCATGCCCTCTTCTTTCTCATTCCCATCCATGCATCTATTTCTTCTCATTCCCAGCCATGAGCCTCTTCCTTCTAATTCCCAGCCATGTGCCTCTTCCTTCTCATTCCCAGCCATGCGCCTCTTCCTTCTCATTCCCAACCATGCCCTGTTCCTTTTCATTCCCAGGCATGTGCCTCTTCCTTCTCATTCCCAGCCATGCCCTCTTCTTTCTCATGCCCATCCATGCATCTATTTCTTCTCATTCCCAGCCATGTGCCTCTTCCTTCTCATTCCCAGCCATGCGCCTCTTACTTCTCATTCCCAACCATGCCCTGTTCCTTCTCATTCCCAGGCATGTGACTCTTCCTTTTCATTCCCAGCCATGTGCCTCTTCCTTCTCATTCCCAGCCATGCGCCTCTTCCTTCTCATTCCCAACCATGCCCTGTTCTTTCTCATTCTCAGCCATGTGCCTCTTCCTTCTCATTCTCAGCCATGCCCCTCTTCCTTCTCATTCCAAGCCATGCCCTCTTCCTTCTCATTCCCAGCCATGCCCTCTTCCTTCTCATTCCCAGGCATGTGCCTCTTCCTTCTCATTCCCAGCCATGCGCCTCTTCCTTCTCATTCCCAGCCATACCCTTTTCCTTCTCATTCCCAGCCATGTCCTCTTCCTTCTCATTCCCAGCCATGCCCTCTTCCTTCTCATTCCCAGCCATGCCCGCTTCTTTCTCATTCCCATCTATGCATCTATTTCTTCTCATTCCCAGCCATGTGCCTCTTCCTGCTCATTCCCAGCCATGCCCTCTTCCTTCTCATTCCCAGCCATGTGCCTCTTCCTTCTCATTCCCAGCCCTGCCCTCTTCCTTCTCATTCCCAGCCATGTGCCTCTTCCTTCTCATTTCCAGCCATGCACCTCTTCCTTCTTATTTCCAGACAAGCGTCTTCCTTTTCATTCCCAGCCATGCCCTCTTCCTTCTCATTCCCAGCCATGTGCCTCTTCCTGCTCATTTCCAGCCATGCCCTCTTCCTTCTTATTCCCAGCCATGTGCCTCTTCCTTCTCATTCGCAACCATGCCCTGTTCCTTCTCATTCCCAGGTATGTGCCTCTTCCTTCTCATTTCCAGCCATGCACCTCTTCCTTCTCATTCGCAACCATGCCCTGTTCCTTCTCATTCCCAGGCATGTGCCTCTTCCTTCTCATTCCCAGCCATGCCCTCTTCCTTCTCATTCCCAGCCATGTGCCTCTTCCTTCTCATTCCCAGCCATGTCCTCTTCCTTCTCATTCCCAGCCATGCCCTCTTCCTTCTCATTCCCAGGCATGTGCCTCTTCCTTCTCATTCCCAGCCATGCACCTCTTCCTTCTCATTCCCAGCCATACCCTCTTCCTTCTCATTCCCAGCCATTTCCTCTTCCTTCTCATTCCCAGCCATGCCCTCTTCCTTCTCATTCCCAGCCATGACCTCTTCTTTCTCATTCCCATCCATGCATCTATTTCTTCTCATTCCCAGCCATGAGCCTCTTCCTTCTCATTCCCAGCCATGTGCCTCTTCCATCTCATTCCCAGCCATGCGCCTCTTCCTTCTCATTCCCAACCATGCCCTGTTCCTTTTCATTCCCAGGCATGTGCCTCATCCTTCCCATTCCCAGCCATGCCCTCTTCTTTCTCATGCCCATCCATGCATCTATTTCTTCTCATTCCCAGCCATGTGCCTCTTCCTTCTCATTCCCAGCCATGCCCTCTTCCTTCTCATTCCCAACCATGCCCTGTTCCTTCTCATTCCCATGCATGTGACTCTTCCTTCTCATTCCCAGCCATGTGCCTCTTCCTTCTCATTCCCAGCCATGCGCCTCTTCCTTCTCATTCCCAACCATGCCCTGTTCCTTCTCATTCCCAGCCATGTGCCTCTTCCTTCTCATTCCCAGCCATGCGCCTCTTCCTTTTCATTCCCAGCCATGCCCTCTTCCTTCTCATTCCCAGCCATGCCCTCTTCCTTCTCATTCCCAGGCATGTGCCTCTTCCTTCTCATTCCCAGCCATGCGCCTCTTCCTTCTCATTCCCAGCCCTGCCCTCTTCCTTCTCATTCCCAGCCATGTGCCTCTTCCTTCTCATTTCCAGCCATGCACCTCTTCCTTCTTATTTCCAGACAAGCATCTTCCTTTTCATTCCCAGCCATGCCCTCTTCCTTCTCATTCCCAGCCATGCCCTCTTCCTTCTCATTCCCAGCCATGTGCCTCTTCCTGCTCATTCCCAGCCATGCCCTCTTCCTTCTTATTTCCAGCCATGCGCTTCTTCCTTCTCATTCGCAACCATGCCCTGTTCCTTCTCATTCCCAGGCATGTGCCTCTTCCTTCCCATTTCCAGCCATGCACCTCTTCCTTCTCATTCCCAACCATGCCCTGTTCCTTCTCATTCCCAGCCATGCACCTCTTCCTTCTCATTCCTAGCCATGCCCTGTTCCTTCTCATTCCCAGCCATGTGCCTCTTCCTTCTCATTCCCAGCCATGCCCTCTTCCTTCTCATTCCCAGCCATGCCCTCTTCCTTCTCATTCCCAGCCATGCCCTCTTCCTTCTCATTCCCAGGCATGTGCATCTTCCTTCTCATTCCCAGCCATGTGCCTCTTCCTTCTCATTCCCAGCCATACCCTCTTCCTTCTCATTCCCAGCCATGTCCTCTTCCTTCTCATTCCCAGCCATGCCCTCTTCCTTCTCATTCACAGCCATGCCCTCTTCTTTCTTATTCCTATCCATGCATCTACGTCTTCTCATTCCCAGCCATGAGCCTCTTCCTTCTCATTCCCAGCCATGTGCCTCTTCCTTCTCATTCCCAACCATGCCCTGTTCCTTCTCATTCCCAGGCATGTGCCTCTTCCTTCTCATTTCCAGCCATGCACCTCTTCCTTCTCATTCCCAACCATGCCCTGTTCCTTCTCATTCCCGGCATGTGCCTCTTCCTTCTCATTTCCAGCCATGCACCTCTTCCTTCTCATTCCCAACCATGCCCTGTTCTTTCTCATTCCCAGGCATGTGCCTCTTCCTTCTCATTTCCAGCCATTCACCTCTTCCTTCTTATTTCCAGACAGGCGTCTTCCTTTTCATTCCCAGCCATGCGCCTCTTCCTTCTCATTCCCAACCATGCCCTCTTCCTTCTCATTTCCAGCCATACACCTCTTCCTTCTCATTCCCAACCATGCCCTCTTCCTTCTCATTCCCAGCCATGTGCCTCTTCCTTCTCATTTCCAGCCATGCACCTCTTCCTTCTTATTTCCAGACAGGCGTCTTCCTTTTCATTCCCAGCCGTGAGCCTCTTCCTTCTTAACCTGATAAACATTGGTGAGCTAAGTCCCTTCATTCCTTCTCCCCCCAGTAAATCCCTCCTGTTTTCAGAATACTAATTAAGACTGGGTCACTGGGGTCACAGTCAAGGATTTTCCCATGTATGCAGCAGATCAGATGATATGGCTTTATTTAGTTATCTATTGTTGCTGTGTCATACACAAACATCTGTCTTTCTTTCTTGTTTGATATAATATAAACATATATTTTGTTATCTAGTTTTATGAATATTTTTGTGCATATTTTGATTCCACTCATGGTTAGTTAACAAACACATAAACAAAAACAAATATAAACATTTTATCTGACACTGAAAGGATCATTATGTCTAGGTGGACAAACAGGTGTGAGGGCCAGTGCAGTAAAGCCAGAAACAGTAGAATACCTGTGTAGCTTGCTATCCTGTTATCAAATCACTAGCACACAGCTGCTGAGCTCTGTGCATGAACAAATGATCAAACTACATTAGGCCACAACTGAACTTGTGCTTTATATGTCACCTTCTGACCAGAAAATGTAGTAAGGGACCTAGCATTGAACCTTGGGATATGCCTCGTCTGAATGTGGTAGCATTTGACTGCATATTATTTGAGACAATTGTAAATGTTTTATCTGTAAGACAGTCTAAAAACCAACTGCAAATTTCATTTGAGAATCCACACCAAAATAGCTTTCCAGTAAGATGGGGTAATGAACAGTCTGAAAGGAAAGTTGGGGTGACTGACTACAGCTTCTGTTAATAGCTCACACTTCATACATTGATAAACAACATTTGTTAGGGAGTAGACGGCAACTGCTGCACCTGACTTTGACCCCCATACTCCTCATTAGGTACAATATGTCTGTATATGATAGTCAAGCATTTGGCTGTGCATTCTTTTTTCTAGGATTTTGGGAAGTGTGTGTTTACAGTTGTTTGAGAGTCAATACATTTTTTCTCTTTACACTTTTTAGTCATTTTCTTACAATAATACATCTGACAAAAAAACAGCATCGAGAAACAATGAAATCCACAACATTTCAACATGATTACAATAGCATGTAAAACACTCCCTGTATACATATAAATAAATAAAGACTAAGTTAGCATTTAACAGTATTGCATTTGACTGCTATTGACATATTCCCCTTTCTTGTGCTCTCCCTCTCTTGCCTAACTTGCTCCCACACTCTAGCACACTGGCTTGGTAGATCAGTCCCTTTCCACCTGTATGACTGCCACAATACATGAAGGCATCTTTGTTAATTTTCTTTCATAAAGGCAATAGCAACACAGTGAGAGACTCTTAAACTAGTGTTGGTTCTGTCCTCCAGTACTGTTACCCCACTGCCACCTGCCACTACTGCCTCTAAGCTGCTCTGACCCTATTTGCACTTTCTTCATAGCATTTTAGCTCCCAATTTACACTCTATCAACATCTCTGGCCTTACCATTCCTTGTTTCCCAACTAAGTTTTTCTCATTCAAAATCACAACTTTTTTCGATGTAAATACCCCTAATCCATTATTCTTTCATGATCTTGCTATCATTCTTCTCAATTTTTCAGCTGCAGTTTGCATTTCCAACCTTTCTTCCCAACTCAATTTACTGTCTTCCTCACTCCAACCCAGTACCATCTTATAAAACACCTCCCATGCCAGGCTCGCCTGCCTCCTCATCTCCTTTAGTTGATTTGATCCGTTTTCTTCTTCCTGTCCCCGACAATTAGATGAGGATCCCCAACCCTTGTTAAAAATCCACATGCGTGTACGATATAGCACCTGTACAGCAATCTAGCATAAACATTTCCGGCTGTCTCCACTCTCTACAATATTACGATCATTTCTTGCATTTCTCTCCACACTCAGTCATCACCTCAGCAGCTATCCTTAGAATAACATTCCCACTCTCTCTCCATAACATTCCTGCTATCTTTCCATAAAGTTCCCGCTATCTCTCCATAACATTCCCACTCTCTCCATAACATTCCTGCTATCTTTCCATAAAGTTCCCGCTATCTCTCCATAACATTCCCACTCTCTCTCCATAACATTCCTGCTATCTTTCCATAAAGTTCCCGCTATCTCTCCATAACATTCCCACTCTCTCTCCATAACATTCCTGCTATCTTTCCATAAAGTTCCCGCTATCTCTCCATAACATTCTCACTGTCTCTCCATAACATTCCCTTTGTCTCATCATAGCCACCTTTGCAAGACCTCCTCCTAGCTGCCTAAGTGCCTTTAAATAAATCCATTTACACCCTTCCTCTTCTGATTCCATTTATTTTCCATTTTCTACAACTCGCCTTCATTCCCCAAAGTCCAACCAATTCTCCTCCATAACTCTTTATCCTTTTTAATCTTGGACAAACATTCCCATATAAAATAACCTGTTACACAAGGCTAACCCACACTTCTCATTCCCATCTTTAAAATTCAGTCATCTACTATCCTTCCCATTTTTAGGTCCCTTACCTTTTGAGTTCCCAGTTGTTCCCATCTAAGTATATCCTCCATACTCCTATGGTTGTTGCCTACATCCTCTAATCTTCAACTGTATCTTTCTACCTCATCATTTCAGTCCTGCATTGTCTGAGCCCCTCTCTACAGTCTCGTACGTTCATTCACCTCTGCCTTTGTAACCGTCTTCCAAAAATGCCTCACTCAATGTTCCTCCCTCTAGTCCTTCCTTCCTCTGAGTAGGGTAATAGGTGCAACATATATGCTCTAAAATCTGGGGCATTCCACATTCCTTTACCTTATTCATTCTCAGTGTGCCCAGTGAAAATATACCTGTCACATACATGCAGTCTGTATCTCCAGTAACTCATTCTCCTGCAGTTTATTTTATATATAAATATATATATATATATATATATATATATCTATATATATATATATATATATATATATATATATATATATATATATATATATATATATATATATATATCTATCTTCTGATGTGGTACTCACCTCTTATGTTATACTAGAAGTAATGTGTCATCTTGTGATGTGGTATTCACCTCTTATGTTATACTAGAAGTAAAGTGTTATCATGTGATGTCATACTCACCTCTTATGTTATAATAGAAGTAATGTGTCATCTTGTGATGTGGTAGTCCCCTCTTACATTATAGGTTCATAGGTTGGTACTAGGCTATCTGCCCGGAGGCATTTATTAGCCTAGCCATAATGTGTTGGTTTTCACCGCCCCCTTAAATTAGTTCCCTGTGCCTCTGTCCAGCAGATCCACAGAAGTGATCCCCGAGGTAAACTTTGTATTTCCCATCCACTCATCAAGGTTTCTCTTGAAGAGCGTTAGCGAGGAGCTCTGCCTAATGTAGATTGGAATCTTGTTCCAAAGCATGGGAAGTCTCTGGGACAGGAAACTATCCCTCCAGCATGTCCTATTTATTGTTGTGGTGAGGTTTAGATCCCTAGAGCATGTGGCTGGAGGGGATAAGGTTTTCTTTAGGTGGAACATGTCCATCAATTCTGGGTTGGACATGGCCTTGTATGTCAGGCAGAGATCACCTCTGAGTAGGCAGTATGCAACCAAGTACAACTGGAGTTTCTTCAGTCGAGCTGCATAGGGCATCTGTTTGAGACCAGTGATTTTTATTTTATTTATTTATTTTACTTTTGTTAACCGGGCTAGTCTAGCTGGATACATATCCTTTTTCAGTAGAGGCCCGAGGAGAAAAGCTCCAACATAATGGTTAATACAAGTTGAAAATACAAGTTATAAAAAGAAGGTACATGTTACATTTACAAGATGAGAAAAAAATTACATAGATGTTACATAAGACAAAAGAACAAACAGCAAGTTATACATAGCAGAGATTTCTTATATACTAATAGTATATAGACTAGTTCAAGAATCACCCGCTTACAATTAGGGTTGAGAGATTTTAAAGATCTGCGTAAAGGAAATGGACTGAGGAGATATGGGACTAGAAGGGTTTGAGATATATAGTTAGTCAGGTTCACGACATGGGCATAGCCATTGTGTCTTGAGATATTCTTTAAGGTTGTTTTTGAACTGATTGTGCGAGGTTGTAATTCTAAGGTAATTTGGCAGGGAGTTCCACGGCTTGCCAATGGAGTTGGCATAGAGGGCATCACCACCCGAGTTCTTAGCTTTAATGGTTAGGATCTGGGTGCTGTTGGATGATCGAAGACTATTAAGGTTAGTGTATGGGGTCAGAATGCTACACAGTGAGGGAGTTCTATCTGGTTGGTTGATTATTTTACAAGCTTCAGTGAGTTGGTTAAGTTTGAGAAGGTTGGGCAGTTCCAACCAGCCAAGTTTCCTCAGGTTAAGACAATGGTGGGTGCGATATGGGGAACCTGTTATAAATCTAGCAATGTGGTTATAGGCAAGAGAGAGCATGTTAAGTTCACGTTTATTGAGGAAAGAAAGGACTGGGGAAGCATAGAGGAGGGTGGAGAGGAGATGTGTGCGGGCAATAGTTAATTTGGCAGTAGGAGTTAAAAAGTTTTTTATTCTGTACATGGATCCAAGTTTTTTGTTAACAGATTTTACGGTTTGGGTAATGTGTATGTCAAATTTGAGCTTATGATCAATGGTTACACCTAGTAATTTGGTACTGGTGGCAGGGGTTATGATAGTCCCATTGTTGGATTTAACATGGAAGGTTGTATTGTTATTATTTGGGAGTTCTTTTCCTAGGGGTGAGGAGACGTTGGGGAAAAATAGTAGTAATTTGGTTTTAGTTGGATTGAGTAGGAGTTTCAAGTCGGTGAACCATTTTTCAACTAGAGTAAAACAGAGTTGAGTGGTGGTTTGGAGATTCAAGAGGGAGACATCTGAGCAGATCAAGGTGGAGTCGTCGGCATATTGGATGCAGGTGGATTTAGGGATGACTGAGTGAAGGTCATTTATGAAGATGGAAAACAGAAGTGGACCCAATATCGAGCCCTGAGGAACACCTATGGTATTGGGGAGCAGGCCTGATAGTCTGTTTTGCCACAGGACAGCTTGTTGCCTACCAGTGAGGTAAGCCTTGAACCAGGTTAGTGCTGGGGTGTCCAGATGTAGGGTTGCAAGGGTGTTAACTCATTAACCCCGAGTAGATTCTCATGGCGCCTGTGTGTTTAACACCGAGCGCGCCATGAGAAGATAGTTATTTCAAGCTCTTAACCCCGAGTGCCTTCCTGAAGCGAGAGAAACTGTAGTGCAAATCTGTAGTTGAACCTAATGTAAAACACACTGATATCGTAACTGAACCTGTAAATTACATTATATAGTTACGATTCAATGTGTTTTTACATTAAGTTCACATTCAACTTTTACTTCTAATTCAGTTTAAAAGGTTTTTGATAAGCAAGTGGTGGCAGCCAATCGGAATCTTGCAATCCAAGCCACCACTTGCATACAGCTCCACCCCCAACTTAATTTTCTTTTGTTTTATCCCAATAAATAGAGGGTCCACCAACAGGTATTTCTTTTCTTTGGACTAATATGTGGAGACTTTACCTGCTACTGAATCCCTCTATTTTAATTCTGCACCCATAGATCGCCAGCGATAGTCATTGACGCTTACCAGCATTTGCTGCAAGTTTCTGGTTAGACTATCCAAAAGAACTGCTCCATCAGGTAAGCTGTTGATTCATATCCTTCAGAAAATGTGTGCTAACACTAATGGATAGCTATAAGTTGAGTTGGATTGAAAGTTACAGCGTAAGGTTTTACAATCATTGCATTTATCCGATGCGGAACACTGCTGTATATAAAGTAATGCAATACCACAGTCATCCATTTTTGGAAGCGCTGTTGTTGTTAGATACCAAATAAATTTTTTCGGAAGTTTACTCCACTCCTCTTTCAATGTTTGATTTTGTGATAAAACACTAGAGACTTCACTTACAATAGATAAGTATTGCCAGAATCACAGACGTCTTCTGTTTCTTCGTAAAAAGTATGCAATGCAGATCATGTTATTCTACCAACAATCCACTATGTCTGTGTCTCCCGAGTTATTATTGCCTCTGTTATTATGACTAGTTTGCCCCTTATTCTTAAGGCGACTGGACCTTATTCTGAATTTTGCCCTGCTTTTTAATGCAACAAGTTAAAAGCTACGGAAAACTGTCTTAAAATTCTGTTAGTTTTAATCTGAAGCATCTCGCTATCAAAGCAGATAGCACGTACTACAGCAACTAGTTTAAAAAACACGTGACTGCAACGGGTGTGTGGAACTATAATAAAATAAAGCAAGCTCTCCTAAACGTTGCTAGGAGGCATTCTTAACATTTCACCAAAGATCCTGTACCGGACTTGGTGTCTAATGACATTCAGAACCTCAACAAATGCATTAAGCACGAAATGGTGCAAGAGGAGTTTTGAATTTGTGAATTAGAGTAGTTTTGAATCCCGACCGCTTACTTACTTGTGTATTCAAAACGGGATTGGAATAGTGTTTGTAGGATTCTTTTTTTCATGTGTTGAGTTACCTGTCTTTAGTGCTCACTATGGCATTTTCCCTGTTTTCACAGTCAGAGCTGAACCTGTTTGAATCATTCATTAGATGTTAGAGCCTTTCTTAGCAGAGCAGTTGCATCTTTGGATTTACTGACTAATCCCCTGTTATTGCTCAATCTGACCACGAAACTCTCTTGCTGTATGTAATAAACTTCTTTCTCTCCTTCAGTTGTTGTGGCCACTGAGGGCAAGAGGGCTAGGGGGAAGCTAACATAGTTTTCATAGGTTAATATTAGGCTATTGCTTTGGTAGATCAGTTTATCAGTATTCATAAACATGAATAACTGTTTTCAAACCCTTCTGTTTGCCCTGGATCATGGAGCTACTCAGTTTTATGTAGGAAGTCTAGCCCATAAAAAGATGGATTGTGTGTTTGACAGAGAGAGAGCGAGCTTTCTTGCCAACAGGTCCTTTTTATGCTATAGTGGAATTTTAGTTCCCATAAGCAGGTGCTGAGGGTGCTATTCATTTTGTGGATGTGCAGGAGTTCACATATGACTAAAAGCTGTGTAGGCTAGACAGAGGTCCCTTCTCAAGAATCTGTAGGAGATGGAAAACGGACAGAATGCTGGAGGTCTGTATAAAACAAGGAAAACTTGAGTTTTCCTCTACTGCAAAACCAGTGGAGAGAGACTGCCAGTCATTGAGTTCATATTTCTTATTTCTTAGTTACCAAAACCATCTGAAGTTACAGGTGTCGAGCCTAGTATGCAGTGTGTGTGTGTGTCGAGCCTAGTATGCAGTATGCAGTGTGTGTGTGTGTGTGTGTGTGTGTGTGTGATTTTTCATGTATGCTTTTTTAAAGTGTGTGTTATAGAATGGAATTCTGTGATTTCCTACCTTTAAATAGGGGCTGCATGCCCAGTTGACCTACCTGGTTAAAAATGAGAATTATTGCTATTATAATTAGTTTTATTTACCTTTTTTTACATTTAAAGGTATGACTAGATAATGCTGTGTGATGATTGTGGAGAAGAGTACCCTGTATTTTTTTTTTTGTGCAAGTGTGAGGATGGTTGGTTACAGCATTGCTTATTTTGTCATGTCCAGGGGACAAGCACCATACATTTTTTTATGTTTTGTAGGTCTTATATCTCCCTATACATAGTCAGTTAAAAGTTTGCTGAGCTTTTCCCATTGCTTTGCTCATAAAGCAGTTTATTGTTTTGAAAAAGGTTGCACTCAGCAAATGTGTTTTGTTTGGCTAATTGATTTTGCAGTTACCATAGCTGACATCATATCTAATAAAGGCATTCAGGACATGGAATAAGTAATGGTGTGAATCAGAACACAATTCCTTGCTGAAATGTTTTTCATTAAATGATCCTAATCACAATTTCTTTACATGTGATCATAGTGTATGTCACTGCACTGCATGATGAATGTGCCTTTCCATTGCATTTGATTTATCTTGTTTGTATTTATTTTACATTTGTTGATTTGTCCTTGATGGATTCATTTAGCTCTGTTACTTTTATTTAGAGTAGTTTCTTCTAACCTTATCACGTTATGTTACTATCTGCAGTATTTTAAAAATGTTGCTCAGCCCAGAAATCAATGTATGCATTAGTAGGCCAACATGCATGATTACAGATAAGGATGTCTTATATAATACATTTTTAATGATTTTTTACAGTTCAGATGAATACTGTCCTGTTTATACCAGAATCACGGTTTACATCTTTAGAATGGGTAATTGTGATGCTGTGTGTTTTGTGTATCTGTCATAAGTATGAAGTGTTATTTTACTGAACCTCTGTCGATGTTTCACTTGCTGGATATGCCTGGTTACAGGAAGCATTGCACTTGATTGGTCTGAAGTATGCTGAATAAAGTGGAACATTGACTTCCTTGGACCGAGATACCTTACCTTTGTTTGTACATTGAAAAACATGGGATGATTTCCTCACTAGTGTAGACATGTGATGGAAAAGGCTAGATTAATATCTGTGTGTGCCCCCAAGTCCCTGACTACTGAGTCAAGTCTTAGGCATGTGGTATCAATATGACAGTCCCAAGGGCTGGCTGACTTCCTGGGGGATACGGTTATGTATTTTTGGCAAGTTTGTGTTAGTCCATGGCTCAGGTGCCAGTTATTTGTCTGTGTTAGCCCTTTATGGAGAGCATTTGTGGCACTGTTTCATTTGAGGATGTGCACATGCCTTTGGTTGTCCTTGGCCTGGTAGGAGAAATGTACCTCAGGGTTGGCTTTGCTAGATTTTATTTGTCTTCAGATGTGTTTAGTTTTACACAGCTTTTATCTTGCTGGGTGCTGCACAAACTACTTTTGGCCATGAATTTCTTCCTTCTGTTACAGAGCCTATTGATGTTGTGATTCCACCACGGGTGGCTGTTACTTATTTTGCTTTAGCTGTTGGGTTGCATGGTCAGTGTTTCTAATAATACATGGGTTTCCTGGGTCACAGATGGGGGGGGGGCTATGTCTTGCAAGTAAGTGCTATGGGATTTGGCTTATGGCACTTCAAGATGGAGAAGCTCAAGTTCATTGTCCTGTTTGACATGCCATGAGTCCTACACAACCACCTTTGCTGAATGGGCACATGTAAAGAGAAAAGGCAGAGGTAAGGCAGACTGCTGCCACTGAAGGAGGTCATGAGACCATAGTGGTATCAGCAGTCTGAGTGGGCAGCCGGCACAGCTATGGGACACTACAGATAACCAACATCTGGAGCCCCATGGCTGTCCTTGGCATATTAGTGGAGCGGTGGTCCTTACCCTGCTTTTTCTCTTTACATGTGCCCTGGCTGCGCACCCTTGTCAGTGTCCACCCATGCTTTATTTCGGATAAGGTAAGACTGTCTTCTGCTGTTCTGGGAGTCACTGGAAAGGGAGCAGCCAAAAACCTTACGCTGTCCCATCGCCGAATATTGTGTTGCTGGGTGCATCACAGGGGGCATACCCAGCCAGCATGGATCTTGTGATCCACCAGGATCGCACTTGGAAACCTGGAGACTCTACAGCACAGTCCCATAGTGCTGCTGTCCTCGGTAAGCATGGGCTTGGGTGTGCCACTGTGATGTACTGCAAAACATGCAAAAGACACAGCCTGGGTCAGTCTTGGTCTTTTGACATGTTGCCTTGATGTAGCTCTCCCCTCAGTCTCCCTCCCTTCCGGTGTAGTCAGCGTATGTAGGTGAGAGTAGTAAATGTATGAAGGTCAGGACAGCAATTAGTGAGTTACTTCAGTCCCTCATCCCTTAGGTCCATTGCTGAATGGGCACATGTAAAGAGAAAAGGCAGAGGTAAGGCAGACTGCTGCCACTGAAGGAGGTCATGAGACCATAGTGGTATCAGCAGTCTGAGTGGGCAGCCGGCACAGCTATGGGACACTACAGATAACCAACATCTGGAGCCCCATGGCTGTCCTTGGCATATTAGTGGAGCGGTGGTCCTTACCCTGCTTTTTCTCTTTACATGTGCCCTGGCTGCGCACCCTTGTCAGTGTCCACCCATGCTTTATTTCGGATAAGGTAAGACTGTCTTCTGCTGTTCTGGGAGTCACTGGAAAGGGAGCAGCCAAAAACCTTACGCTGTCCCATCGCCGAATATTGTGTTGCTGGGTGCATCACAGGGGGCATACCCAGCCAGCATGGATCTTGTGATCCACCAGGATCGCACTTGGAAACCTGGAGACTCTACAGCACAGTCCCATAGTGCTGCTGTCCTCGGTAAGCATGGGCTTGGGTGTGCCACTGTGATGTACTGCAAAAACATGCAAAAAGACACAGCCTGGGTCAGTCTTGGTCTTTTGACATGTTGCCTTGATGTAGCTCTCCCCTCAGTCTCCCTCCCTTCCGGTGTAGTCAGCGTATGTAGGTGAGAGTAGTAAATGTATGAAGGTCAGGACAGCAATTAGTGAGTTACTTCAGTCCCTCATCCCTTAGGTCCATTGCTGAATGGGCACATGTAAAGAGAAAAGGCAGAGGTAAGGCAGACTGCTGCCACTGAAGGAGGTCATGAGACCATAGTGGTATCAGCAGTCTGAGTGGGCAGCCGGCACAGCTATGGGACACTACAGATAACCAACATCTGGAGCCCCATGGCTGTCCTTGGCATATTAGTGGAGCGGTGGTCCTTACCCTGCTTTTTCTCTTTACATGTGCCCTGGCTGCGCACCCTTGTCAGTGTCCACCCATGCTTTATTTCGGATAAGGTAAGACTGTCTTCTGCTGTTCTGGGAGTCACTGGAAGGGAGCAGCCAAAACCTTACGCTGTCCCATCGCCGAATATTGTGTTGCTGGGTGCATCACAGGGGCATACCAGCCAGCATGGATCTTGTGATCCACCAGGATCGCACTTGGAAACCTGGAGACTCTACAGCACAGTCCCATAGTGCTGCTGTCCTCGGTAAGCATGGGCTTGGGTGTGCCACTGTGATGTACTGCAAAAACATGCAAAAAGACACAGCCTGGGTCAGTCTTGGTCTTTTGACATGTTGCCTTGATGTAGCTCTCCCTCAGTCTCCCTCCCTTCCGTGTAGTCAGCGTATGTAGGTGAGAGTAGTAAATGTATGAAGGTCAGGACAGCAATTAGTGAGTTACTTCAGTCCCTCATCCCTTAGGTCAATTGCTGAATGGGCACATGTAAAGAGAAAAGGAGTAAGGCAGACTGCTGCCACTGAAGGAGGTCATGAGACCATAGTGGTATCAGCAGTCTGAGTGGGCAGCCGGCACAGCTATGGGACACTACAGATAACCAACATCTGGAGCCCCATGCCTGTCCTTGGCATATTAGTGGAGCGGTGGTCCTTACCCTGCTTTTTCTCTTTACATGTGCCCTGGCTGTGCACCCTTGTCAGTGTCCACCCATGCTTTATTTCAGATAAGGTAAGACTGGAAGGGAAGATGTTCACTGGTTCAGACGGGATGGCATTCACCTAACTGAGGAGGGCATTGCATTCTTCTTGACCAACCTCCACAATGGCGTGAGGAGAGCCATGCATGATTGTGAGAAGAATGGAAAACACCCATGACCAAGTCGGACCAGTATAGTAAGTAAAACACTATTATGAAATGTGTTGTGTAAAATTTATTTCTCTGAGCTTGGCAAATAACTGTTATGGAAATTATGATTTTTTTTCATATTTTGGTAAATAACTTTGCAAGGGAGCATCTGAATGTGCTAAGTAATACCTCATTTTGAAAAGATTATTTATAGTTCTAACATGGTAAAAGAATGGTACCTGTATGTTGTACTCATAGGCAGATATCAAAGTTTGTTTCTGACTTAGGTTATGGAAATTATGATTTTTTTCATATTTTGGTAAATAACTTTGCAAGGGAGCATCTGAATGTGCCAAGTAATATTTCATTTTGAAAACAGTATTGCTGGTTCTAATATGGTAAAAGAATTGTGCCAGTATGTTTGACACATGTGCAGATATCAAAGTTATTTTGAGACTTATGGTTATGGAAATTATGATTTTTTTTCATATTTTGGTAAATAACTTTGAAAGGGAGCATCTGAATGTGCTAAGTAATACCTCATTTTGAAAAGATTATTTATAGTTCTAACATGGTAAAATAATGGTACCTGTATGTTGTACTCATAGGCAGATATCAAAGTTTGTTTCTGACTTAGGTTATGGAAATTATGATTTTTGTTCATATTTTGGTAAATAACTTTGCAAGGGAGCATCTGAATGTGCCAAGTAATATCTCATTTTGAAGACAGTATTGCTGGTTCTAATATGGTAAAAGAATTGTGCCAGTATGTTTGACACATGTGCAGATATCAAAGTTTGTTTGAGACTTATGGTTATGGAAATTATGATTTTTTCATATTTTGGTAAATAACTTTGCAAGGGAGCATCTGAATGTGCTAAGTAATACCTCATTTTGAAAAGATTATTTATAGTTCTAACATGGTAAAAGAATGGTGCCTGTATGTTGTACTCATAGGCAGATATCAAAGTTTGTTTCTGACTTAGGTTATGGAAATTATGATTTTTTTCATATTTTGGTAAATAACTTTGCAAGGGAGCATCTGAATGTGCCAAGTAATATCTCATTTTGAAGACAGTATTGCTGGTTCTAATATGGTAAAAGAATTGTGCCAGTATGTTTGACACATGTGCAGATATCAAAGTTTGCTTGAGACTTATGGTTATGGAAATTATGATTTTTTTTCATATTTTGGTAAATAACTTTGCAAGGGAGCATCTGAATGTGCTAAGTAAAACATCATTTTGAAAAGATTATTTATAGTTCTAACATGGTAAAAGAATGGTACCTGTATGTTGTACTCATAGGCAGATATCAAAGTTTGTTTCCGACTTAGGTTATGGAAATTATGATTTTTTTCATATTTTGGTAAATAACTTTGCAAGGGAGCATCACATTGTGTGAAGTAATACCTCATTTTGAAGACAGTGTTACTCCTTACAACATGGTAAAAGAACTGTGTCTGCACTGTACACATGTACAGATATCACAGTTTGTTTACTCTTGTACGGATATGAAAATTATACATTTACAATACTTCTCATTATTATGCCCCTATCTTTGCGAGGGAGCATGGTGATCACACAAATGATGCGTCGTTTTGAAGCTGACATTCAGACGCACAACTTCTACACTGATATGTAGGCTCTGTCTGTTACAGGTGATGAGATATTATGCTTTGTTTATTTATCAATTATGAGAAATAATATACTAATCATATTTCTGTGAATATCTCATGAAAGGAGCATCACACAGTTATGGTTTAAGTATCATTTTAAAGCTGACATTCATACTAACAAATTAAATTCAAATTGTATGGGTCTGCATGGTACATAGACCAAGATATTGTGCTTTGCTTTTCCAAAAAGTTAAAAAAATTGCACAATATCAGCATTCCTTGCCAAATATTTAATTATGACTTTGATATGCACTATCAACATTTACACTGTTGGAAAGGTCAGTGTCTGCTGAACAACTTTCACGTTTACATTTTTAGTGTAGCTCTTATAGTTAAAGAGTTATGAGCATTTGTTTTCTGTATAGTATTACAAATGGATTTTCTGAAAATGAGCTCAGGCTGCACTGTTCTTCCTATGGTGGAATTAAGCAGGCAGCTTTTCCTGAGCTGCTCTGGAGTGAATGAGTTAAGAAGGAGCTGGTGATTGACCATATTGAATGCTTTTGATAGGTCAAGAAAGAGGGCGGAGGATGTTAGTTTGTTATTACGATTGTTATTAATGGAGTCGACAAAGGAAAGGAGGGCAGTGGTTGTACTGTGGTGGGGGCGAAAGCCGTGCTGGGAGTTGGACAAGAGATGATTAAAGGTTAGGTAGTGAAGGAGTTGTTTGTGGATGCATCTTTCCATAATTTTCGCTATTGGGGACAGTATAGCTATTGGTCTATAGTTTGATATTTCCGTGGAGGTACCTCTTTTGTGAAGCGGAATGATGTAAGAAATCTTCCAAATAGAGGGGATGCTAGCTTCAGTTATAGTTCTATTGATAAGGATTGATATAGGGTAGGCGATTACATCAGACGCAATTTGTAAGAATTCCGCTGGGAGGTGATCAGCCGCTAGGGTGGTTGGTTTGAGCTTTTTTAAGAGGGTACGTATGTAAGAGGAAGAGACTGGCTTTAAAACGAAAGGGGTAGGGGCATCATCATGAGGTTGCGTGGCAGATGGGGGAGAGGAGGTTAGTTGACTGGCTAGAGGTTGGATAGTCTCGGTGAAGAAGGAGTTAAAGGTATTGGCTACTTCTTCCTACCCTTTCTCAATAAGTTCTCGGGGGTGATCCTCTTGGTGAGGTACTTATGTGGTCTTTCCAGCTGTTGCAGATGTCTTCTAAGGTACATCCCAAATGGGGTGTTGTACTCTATGATGGGTCTGATGAGTTATAAGTAGAGGGGCACAATTACCTCTTTTGGTCTGGATGCGAACCCTTTTGTTATTAGGTGGGCCACATAGAAGGATTTTCTAACCACTTTGGCAATGTGATTATCAAAGGAGAGATTACTATCTACTTGGGTCCCCAGATCCCTTATTATGTTTTCCATATTTAGGGGACTACCACCTATGTGGTAATTTGTGGGTACTTTGTTTTTTCCAAAGGGGATGACTATGCACTTTTTGGCAATTAGCTTGAGGCCATGATTTTGACACCAGGTATCCGTCTCAGTGATACCCTTTTGGAGGATGTCTGTGTCAGCCAGAGAGTCAATTATAGCCCCTAGTTTGCAGTCGTCTGCAAACTTGGTCAGCCATAGTCCTCCTGTGCTTGCCTGTACCTCTGAGAAGTATATGCTGAACAGGTGGGGTCCTAGGACTGAGTCCTGGGGAACACCACTTGTAACCAATTTAGATTCGGACCTAGCTCCCGCAACTCTCACCATGTGGGTTCTGTCCATGAGCCAGTTGGAAAACCATCTTGTGATGCAGGGGTTTATGTTCAGTCTGGTGAGCTTGTCTATAATACCAGAATTGTGAATGGTGTTGAAGGCCTTTGCAAGGTCTAGGTAGGCTGTGCGTGTCACCTTTCCCTCATCTGTAGCCTTGGTAACTGTCTCAAAGAAGTCCACCAGGTTTAGGAGGCATGATCTGCCCTTAACAAAGCCAAACTGGGTAGGATCCAGTGTTTGGAGTTTCCCAATGTCTCTATTAATGAGTTCCATGATGATGTGCTCCATAGCCTTGCAAACCAAGCTGGTCAGGCTTATAGGGCGATAGTTCCCAGGGTTTGTTTTGGCTCCACCTTTGTGGAGCAGAATAACCGTTGCTGTGCTCCACTCTATGAGTACGTAGCCTGTGGAGAGGCTGAATTTGAACAGTGTGTTAAGGTGAGGGGTTAGTTCGTCTTTGAGCTCATATAGGATGCAGCCTGGGACACTGTCCAGTCCCATTGATGCTGTGTTTTTGGCTTTGGAAAAGGCTGTTTTAACTTGAGTGTCTGTGATTTTAGGGGCTCTACATTCTTCTGGTATGGTTATGGGCCCTTTTGTGGGTGAGAGAGGGTGAAGTTTGCACTGAACCTGTCTGCCAGGATGTTGGCGATATTGGTCGGTTCAGTGTATTTTGTGCCATTCTGCACTAACTCCAAGCAGATCTGAGCATTGCCACTTAGATTCTTGACACAGCTAAAGAATGCCTTGTGGTTATCTTTGAAGTCCTTGGCAATTTTTCTTTCAAAGCTCACCTTGGATGATTTTATGAGGGATGGTAGTTTCTTGCTGATACTGATCAGAGATGTCTTTCCTTCTTGGTATTTTACTCTTTTCTGTACTAGTTTCCTCCTATTGTATAACTTTTTTATGGTAGGGGTCCACCAGACTGGTTTCCTTTTCTTGGAGGAGTGAGTATAGGCTTTGTTTGGGATAGCACAATCCATGCATTCTTGTAGGTGCCCGTAGAATGCATAAGTAAAGGATTTTGCAGCTTGGACTGCGTTATCCTTTAGCAAGGGGCTTTGAAACTTTCCACCTCAGTCTTAAGTAACATGAAGTTTGCTTTTGAAAAGTTTTTCATGGTGATTTCCTTGTCTGGGGTGGGGGCAGAATGTGGCTATCCAAAGTGATTTCTTTATGGTCAGATCTAACCAGTGAGGGGTTGACCTCCAGTGTGGAACACTGGTCGCCCATGTTGGTGATGACCAGGTCCAATATGTTGTCACATCTGGTGGAAGTGTTGACCAGTTGAGCCATGGCATTTGAGTTTATAAATTCTAGGAAAAGTTGAGCAAGGGAGTTAGTACTTGTGTAGTTCTCCCAGTTAATGTTTGGGTAATTATTAGGGTGTTTGGTAGGACCTTTAGGTTTCCCAGTGTTTTCAGAAACACGGAATGGGGGTCCTGGGACATGGTGGGTGATCTGTAGCAAGCTGCAATTTAGGTTCATAGGTTCATAGGTTTATACTAGGCTATCTGCCCTAAGGCATTTATAAGCCTACCCCAGAGTTTTGTGGCTTACACCACCCCTTATGTTAAAAAATACTGTGCCCATTAGTTTGTTGTGCCTCTGTCCAGCAGTGACACAGAGATGATTCCCGGGGTAAACCTACGATCTCCCATCCACCGGTCAAGATTTCTCTTGAACAGAGCCAGCGAGGTGCTCTGCCTCACATGGACCGGGATTTTATTCCACAACATAGGGAGTCTCTGGGTGACAAATCTATCCCTCCAGCATGTCCTATTTATATCCGTGCTAAGGTTTAAGTTGCTTGCTCTAGTGGATCTGGTAGATTTGGATTTTTTGAGGTGGAGCATGTCCATTAATTCCGGGTTGGACATGGCCTTGTATGTCAGGCACAGGTCACCTCTGAGCAGACGGTATGCGACTGAATAGAGCTGGAGTTTCTTCAGTCTGGCAGCATATGACAGATTTTGGAGTCCCTTTATCCTTTTGGTGAGGAACTTTTGGGGTCTCTTGAATTGCTGCAGGTGTCGGGTGAGATACATCCCGAATGGGGCATTGTACTCGATCATTGGTCTGATAAGTGAAGAGTACAGGGGAACAATGACCTCACTTGATCTGGATGTGAATCCCTTCATGATCAGGTGGGCAATGTAGAAGGTTTTTCTAACCACTTTAGCAATGTGAGTGTCAAAAGAAAGGCCACTGTCAACCTGGGTCTCCAGGTCCCTGATAACCTCTTCTGTGCTTAGTGGATTGCCACCTATATGGTAGCTTGGGGTTACCTTGTTTTTCCCGAAGGGTATGAGTATACATTTTTTGGCATTTAACTTCAGGCCATGGCTCTGGCACCAGCTATCAGTTTCCGTGAGACCCCTCTGAAGAATATCTGTGTCCGATGTACTTTCCACTATGGCTCCCAGTTTGCAGTCATCTGCAAACTTTGTCAGCCATAGTCCTCCTATGTTAGCCTGTACTTCTGAGAAGTAGATGCTGAACAACAGGGGGCCAAGGACTGAGCCCTGTGGGACACCACTTGTGACCGGCTTGGAGTCTGACATGGCACCAGCTACTCTAACCCTGTGGGTTCTGTCCTTTAGCCAGTTTGCAACCCATCTTGTGAGATATGGGTTTACATTTAAGCTGGTAAGTTTCTCTATAATACCCGAGTGGGGTATTGTGTCGAAAGCTTTTGCAAGGTCAAGGTAGGCTGTATGGACTGCCTTTCCCTCATCAATGGCCTTGGTGACTGTTTCGAAGAAGTTGACCAAGTTCAAAAGGCATGATCTGCCCTTGACAAAGCCAAACTGGGTCGGGTCCAATGTCTGCAAGTCCCCTATGTCTTTGTTTATGAGTTCCATTATGATCCTCTCCATAGCTTTGCAGAACAGGCTTGTTAAGCTTATGGGGTGGTAATTACCAAGGTCCGTAGAGGCACCGCCTTTGTGGAGTGGGACCACAGTTGCGGTACGCCACTCCTTGGGCACGTATCCTGTGGTAAGGCTAAGATTAAACAGCTGCCTTATGTGCGGGTTTAGTTCCTCATTGAGTTCGTGTAGCACACAGCCAGGGACACCATCCGTTCCCATTGATGCTGTGTTTTTAGCTTTAGAGAGAGCAGCTTTCACCTGCGCATTGGAGATGTCTGGGAGGCTGCACTCCACTGGGATAGTTATCTCTCCTTTTGGGGGGGAGAGGGGGGGGTGAAGTTTGCACTGAACCTGTCTGCCAGTATGTTGGAAATGTCTGTGGGTTCAGTGATTTTTGTATCATTTTGGACTAATTCTGAGCATATCTGCGAGTTTCCACCCAGGTTTCTGACATAGCTGAAGAAGGCCTTATGATTGTCTTTTGAATCTATGGTAATTTTTCTCTCAAAGTTGGCTTTGGATGATTTTATGAGTGCTCATATTTTTTACTAATAATGATCAAAGGTGTCTTCTCTTTTATGGATTTTGCTCTATCATGTAACAGCTTTCTCCTCTTATTGTAAAGTTTGTTTATGGCTGGGGTCCACCAGACTGGACGTTTGCCCTTGGTGGAAAGAGTCTTGGTTTTATTAGGGATTGCAGTTTTGCCCATTGTTAGTTGCACGTTGATGATCTCTGAAGCATCGTGCTGTACCACTAACCTGGAGGTGTCGGCATCCTTATAGGTTCATAGGTTCATAGGTAGGTACTAGGTTATTGGCCCTAGGGCCTATACAAGCCTAGCCAAAAATGTACCCTGGCTTTCGCCACCCAAGAAAATTATTTTTCTGTGCCCTGTCAAGCAGAACCACAGAAGTGATCCCCGTGGTGAATTTCCTATTACCCATCCAATCATCAAGATTTTTCTTGAAGAGTGCTAATGAGGAGCTCTTTTTGACATAGATAGGTAGTCTGTTCCAGAGTATGGGAAGTCTCTGGGACAGGACTCTATCCCTCCAGCATGTTCTGTTTATTGTGGTGACAAGGTTTAGGTCCCTAGAGCGTGTAGCTCAGAGGGATTGGGATTTTTTTTAAGTGGAGCATGTCTAACAGCTCTGGGTTTGACATAGCTTTGTATGTTAGGCAGAGATTGCCTCTGAGTAGGTGATATGCGACGGAGTAAAGCTGGAGTTTTTTGAGACGGTCTGCATAAGGCATCTGTTTGAGGCCAGTAATCCTCTTTGTGAGGTATTTTTGCGGCCTTTCCAGTTGTTGTAGATGTCTTGTGAGGTACATACCAAAAGGGACATTGTACTCTATAATGGGTCTAATGAGTGATGAATAGAGGGGAACAATAACCTCTTTTTTTCTGGATGAGAAACCTTTTGTGATGAGGTGTGCCATGTAGAAGGATTTCTGACCACTTTGGTGATGTGATTATCAAAGGAGAGACTACTGTCCACCTGTGTCCCAAGGTCTCTTATCACACTTTCGGTGTTAAGTATACTACCGCCTATGTTGTAGTTCATGGGTACAGAGTTTTTACCAAAGGGGATGACAATGCACTTTTTGGCATTGAGCTTGAGGCCATGGCTTTGACACCAGGCATCTGCCTCAGTGAGGCCCTTTTTTAGGATGTCCACATCGTTAGGAGTTTCGATTATGGCTACTAGTTTGCAGTCATCTGCAAACTTCATTAGCCAAAGATCTTCTGTGTTAGCCTGTACTTCAGAGAAGTAGATACCAAACAGGAGAGGACCCAGGACTGAACCCTGTGGTACTCCACTTGTCACTGGTCTGAAGTCTGATTTGGAGTCTACTACTTTCACAGTGTGAGTTCTGTCAGTGAACCATTTGGTAACCCATCTTGTGACATAGGGATTTATATCTAGTTTAGTGAGTTTATCTATAATCCCAGAGTGGGGGATGGTGTTGAAAGCCTTGGCAAGATCTAGATAGGCTGTGTGAACCACCTTACCCTTGTCTATGGCTTTGGTGACTGCTTCAAAGAAGTCTATCAGGTTTAGGAGACATGAACTGCCTTTTACAAACCCAAACTGGGTGGGGTCCAGAGTTTGGAGATTACCAATGTCTTTGTTTATTAGTTCCATGATGATACGTTCCATGGCCTTGCAGAGCAGGCTCGTCAGGCTAATGGGGCGGTAGTTCCTGGGGTCTGTGGTGGCTCCCCCCTTGTGGAGTGGGATAACCGTCGCTGTGCACCATTCAGCAGGCACAAAGCCTGTGGTGAGGCTATGATTGAAAATGGTACTTAGGTGAGGTGCCAGTTCGTTCTGTAGTTCATGTAGAACGCAACCTGGGATGTTGTCTGGTCCCATGGATGCTGTGTTCTTGTCTTTGGAGAGTGTGGTTTTTACCTGTGCAGCCATGATTACAGGAACTTTGCATTCTTCCAGTATAGAGATGGGCTCTTCAGGGGTGAGAGGGGGTAAAGTTAGCACTGAACCTATCTGCCAGGATGTTGGCAATATCAGTTGGGTCTTTATATTTAGTGCCGTTGTGCTGTAACTCAGAGCAGATCTGAGTGTTGCTATTGAGATTCTTGACATAGCTATAGAATGATCTGTGGTTGTCTTTAGAATCAGTGGCAATTTTGTTTTCATAACTAGCTTTGGAGGATTTTATCAGGGATTGCAGCTTCTTATTGAGGCTGACCAGGGAGCTCCTCCACTCATGGGATTTTACTCTCTTTTGCAACAGTTTCTTCCTTCTGTTGTACAGTTTGTTTATGGCAGGGGACCACCAGACTGGCTTCCTTTTTTAGAGGATAGCGTCTTGGTTCTGTTTGGGATAGCATGATCCATGCACTCATGTAAGTGCTTATAAAGTGCAATTGTGTAGGATTTAGTAGTTGTAACTGTATTGTCCATCTGCATGGGTGTCATGAAGTTCACCACTTCTGTCTTAAGAAGCATGAAGTTGGCTTTGGAGAAATATTTTAGCATGGTTTTCTTAATGGGGGGTGGGGGCAGGATGTGGATATCTAGGGTAATTAGCTTATGGTCGGATTGGACCAATGAGGCATTGACTTCAGGTGTGGAACCCCAGTCACTCATGTTAGTAATGACTAGATCTAGGATATTGTTGCCCCTTGTGGGGGTGTGGATAAGTTGATCCAGGACATTGGAGTTTATGAATTCCAGAAAGTGTTGAGTGAAGGAGTTGGTGCATGAGTAGTTTTCCCAGTTAATGGTGGGGTAGTTGAAATCGCCGATTATTAGGGTGTTTGGTTGAACGCTAATATTTTCCAGTACATCAAGAAAAGAGGAGTGGGAATCATGGGGCATGGTGGGTGAGCTGTAGCAATCTACAATTTGGATTGCAGTTTTGCCCAGAGTTAATTGCACTTGGATAACCTCGGCTGCATTATGCTGAGCAACTAGCCGGGAGGTGTGGATATCCTTAATGAATATAGACACACCTCCGCCGTTGGTGTTCTGGTCCAGGTTACATGGCCGAAAAGTGTGGTATGAGTTATAGTCTGGTAGTGCAGGGGTGCTCTCTGTTCAGCTAACATTTGCTTTCTTGCATCCTCATCAAGATTATCGGGAAAAAACTCTGAAATGGAGTAGGAGAAATTATGGTATTGATGGAGCTAAAAACCCTAGAATGCCAACCTGAATGAGTGGCAACACATCTCCCAGAGAAGAGAGCTCTGCTTTCTATTCTTGAATCTGTAATGATTTCTTCATTTCACTGGAGATGGCAAGAAGTAAAATAATCTCCTCTGTCACAACGTCCCTTAGAATAATGTGACTAGTAGAAAAATTGGGAAAGACAGAGCAGCAGCAGATATCATTTCAGGAAGATGGGGGACAGACATGTACTCCTGTGTCTGTCAGGGAAGTGAAATCACACAGAAGGTCCAGTAGTACCTGTCACACATCCCTCAGCAGATTCAAGAACTTCCGTCACTCTATATTTTTACATATTTACATGGTTTGCCCCTGAAAATTGTCCTTCTATGAAACCTACTACTTGTCTGCTACCTTACAAACTACTACAGACTGAAAATGGCAAGATGGAAAAATATTGTACATTGTTTTCTTTTTTATATCAAATTGATATTAATAAATTCCTTGCCCTCGTTTTATTTTTTAATTAAAATAAGCACAATGACCATGTTATAGGGCACCGTACCCTTCGCACTGGAAAAAAAAACGAAGAGAGGTATCTTTAGAGGGGTTTGGTAATTTTCTCATGGGCTACCGAGTATACAATTTAAAATCTAATTTAATAGTAAATATTTCCCCCTTTAAAAGCCTTTACTGCACTCTATTCCTGAGAATAAACAATGCCCATATCACACCAGCCAACAGAGTTCTATATGACAAGACTTCCTCTGATAATTGCAATGCATGCAAACTTCCCAATGTACATATTCTACATAGGATCATAGGAGGTTACTAGACTAATGGCCTTGGGGCCCTTACAAGCCTAGTCAAGAGTTTATCCTCAAAAAAGAAACCTCAAGTCAGTACCTGTCACCCCTCTTAATGAGAGACAAAGCTGGAACCCCTGGGACAAATTTGTGGTTTTCCATCCACTCATCAACGGTTGCACTTGAAGAGGGTCAGCAAGGTACTCTGACAAGTATGGGAAGTCTATTCCAGAAATGGGGCAGCCTCTGTGAGACAAACCTGTCTCTCCAGCAGGTTTTGTTGATGTTGCATATTAGATTTAGGCCTATCAAGTGGGTAATGCACGAGAAGTTAGAATTACAGATAGGGAGCATCTCTAGTAGGGCAAGGTCCGATATTGCCTTGTAAGCGAGACACAGATCACTTCTGAGCAATCTGTATGATACCGCCTGGGATATTATTAGAATAATATCAGAATACAGCCTGGGATATTATCAGGTCCCATAAATTATTTAACAATATTTTATTTTTATACATACATTTTGTAACTGTCCATCTACCAAAAAAATATGGAACACATTACAACAGAAAATCAAACTTGAATTTCCGGACCTCGAACTACTAACATGGCAATTTGCTATGTTATATCTAAAACCAAACAATATTAAACTCACTTAATTATGTATACTTGTTATCCTGTTTGTGATAATAAGAAAACTTTATATTAACAAGAAATGGTACTTTTTACATTCTGTATGTTGGACTGAACGTATTGTTTTAATAACCCAATACTTTAAAGCCTTTAAAGCATTCCCTACTTTAAATTTCAAGCTAAACATTGACATAGTAGCAGTCACAGAAACAAGGCTCAAACCACATCTGAAAGATTCTGAAATTACACCCCCCACACACATACACCTATAGAATCATTAGAAATAACAGAACTCTAATGCCTCTGCGTTTTTTCTCCTCCCTAACAGTAATTCCTTACACCAACCAGATACCTAAATTTGGTACAGCTGAAATAACCCTAGCCCTCCTGAAAATCAACAACCATAAAATCATAGCCATATGTTATGACTTTATATCGCTCCTGGAAATAACATTACCCTTCTGAAAGACATACTTTCGTGGTTCTTCACTAATATTACCAAAGAAAATTTTATCTTAGAAGATTTTAGCATTAACTGGACTCCTATTCAATCAACCATCTCCTCCTAGACTATCAACTTATACAACTTCTCTCAATTAGTTAATTCCCCTACCCTACTACACTCAACAAAGACAATCCTCCAGGAAGCGTTCTGGAATGGATTTTAGTCTCCCACCCCAGTAATATCTCCAGTAGCAGCACTTTGCCTGATTCTCTCAGTAATCACTTACCTGGCTTAATTACCTGCACCCCTTCCTCTATACACTTACAACACAACTATATCTTAACCTTTAACCTCAAAAACTTCAACTCACAATCCTTTTCTGATAGCTTGAAACTAATGAACTGGAACCCTCTGTAAACTCTTCCTCTTGACAACACTGTTACTTACTTTAACACTACTTTTACTAACTTACTAAACTGCTTTGCCCCTCCCAGAATTAAAAAAGCAAAATCCATTACTGCCCCATGGCTTTCTAAAGACACATTATCCCTTATGCGTACTCATGACAAATCATGGAAACTCTACCAAAAATATAAAACACCCGAGACCCTCACTGCATGCAAACAACTTTTTAACAAAGTTAAAAAACGAATTGCTTCCAACCGCATATCCTATTACTCTAAGCTTCAAAATAACCACAAATCCAATCCTAAAAAGTTCTGAAATAGTATCACTTCCCTCCTCAGTCCCAGCCAAAAAGCCCAACCCATGCCCTGGCCCTAGCTCCCTTGACCATATTATAGCCTCCAAATTTAACTCCTTCTTCATAGACTCTATTGCCAAGCTCACCACATCTTTTCCTCAGAACTCCACTGCTCCATCCACTCCTATTACCTATAACCCTCCCCTACCCCCTTATTTCCTACCGCTCTCTCTTCTCCTTCAAACCCATCTCAGTCTCTACTATAAAAAAACTCCTCCTAAAACTAAAACCCTGTTCCAACGCCCCAACAGCCTTCTGAATAACTTTCCTAAATTAGCTGCTGATGGCATCATACTCCCTATTGGTACACTAATCAACCGTTGCACACAAGAATCTTACATAACTCTCATCTGGAAAAAAGCCTTTATCATTCCCTTACATAAAGGAGGCAACAACAGTGACTTCCCCAGTCCCCCCCCATCACCACCCCCCGTCTCAGAAATTCTTGAAAAATGTATTCACCTTCAGCTTCTACCGTACTCCTAGACAACCACTTACTTACCCCATCACAACATGGATTTAGACCTAGACATAGTACCACCTCAGCCCTTCAATCTTTTCTCGAAAAAATCAAATGCCCCCATGATTCTGGTAATATTGTATCTGCTCTCCTTTTAGACCTTTCTAAGACCTTTGATACAATATCCCACAACCTACTTCTTTCTAACCTCTCCAAGCGTAATCTGTCCTCCTTCTCATTGAATTGGTTTTCCAGTTATCTCTCATATAGACAGCAAGCCACCAAATGAAATAATTCCACCTCCCCCTACCTTAACACTCAGACTGGCATCACCCAAGGATCCATCCTGGGTCCACTTTTATTCAATATCTTCATAAACAACTTCCATCAATGCATCCCCAATGCCAAACTTGTACAATCTGCAGACAACCATTATTTGCTCCACAGAATCCCTTCCCAAACTTACACAACACAAGCTGCATTCAACAGCACAGAGATTTGGATGCAAAATAATCACTTGGCTCAATGCATCCAAAACCAAAATCATGGTCTTTACCCCCTTTAAAATACTAAAATAGACACAAATGCCTTTTCTATAGTTAGCCAGAATAAAAATCCCATTGAAATAGTCTCCCAAACTAAGCATCTAGGTGTCCTTATTGATGAATAGTTAAAACTTGACCTCCACCTCCAAACCAAAATTAAGAAAACCCACCAAAAACTAGGAATGCTTTACCGGCACAATCGCTACCTCACATCTTCAACTAAGCTTGCCTTCTCTACCACCTACCCCTCTCCTTACCAACTTGCAAGCAACCCTCAAAACTAAATTAGCATCCTTAAACTCACTCACATAGAATCCGCTCAGGCAAGCCAACCAGTAGTACACCAACACTGTACACAAGTCGAATAAATCCAAACTGCATTTAATATACTATAACAGAATTTAAGCACATAAAAAAGCTTTTTGTTGAATTGAATAAATCAACTTCCTCAGAAAAAAGCCTACACAGGAAACAGGGGTTTAAATTTCTCTCCACCTAGTCACATAATTGCTAGACATGCATTGAAAGGTTGCCTGCGCAGTGGAACACTCGCAAGCCCCTTCCCAGCTTTACTAACTTTTAAAGTGGTACATTCTTTTTGTTACAATTTCATAGTGCCAGACAGCAACAGCAAACCACTCAATGAATATATCATACTTTAAAAACATTTAAGTATCAACAAAATAAATAAGTAAATTAATAAAACAAAGCGATGTGCCTAATTGACTTAACCCGTTGCTTTGTGGACATAGCAAAATTTATCACAAATTAAAAACTAAAAAATCAAATGACACATTAAAAATTGGTAAACCCATAAAAGTCATGTGTATGTATATGTTTAAACAATATTACATAGTCCTAACATTTTAATATGAAAAACTCTACTATAAAAAATAATAAATGTTTGTAATCAATATAATAAATTATATTAATTTATGATAGACTTTAATAAAGCAAAATCATCCTCTCACATCATTGTGCAAAAGAAACTGTGTGTTTAAAAATTATTATTATTTATCTACTCAAACTTTTCAGTCTCAGAATACACATGATGGAACTCAATTCATTGATGCCTGGGTAGTGACAAGCATCTAGTCTTAGTTGCCAAATTAATTCACAACATTCCAAAATCAAAGACTCAGGGGCCCCCCCTATTGTCTATAGGGACTTGATCTATAAGTCGAAAAGTAAAACTATGGGATGGATGGTCCATTGGGTGTCTTGCAAGGGCATTCTCTCCTTTACGTCTTCCTATAGCGTATATGTGTTCATACACTCGTTCTCGCAATTTTCTGTTAGTCTTTCCAATATAGAAGACCGGACAGTGGGAACACCTTGCTAGATAGACCACCTGTTTACTCTGACAGTTGAATTTACCCCCTATTTTGTACCTCCTACCCCTCACCTCAAAGGTATGTCCTGTCTCCATGTGTTTACAATACCGACACATGTTACACTTATACATATCTAACAGACTTTCTACCTTCCTCCAGTAACTGTTTTAGATCGGGTCCCCGTTTATAAACTATAGTGGGGTAACCCTGGAGTTTGTTCCTCAATGCTATGTCATTCATAAACAAATTCCAATTTTTCTGAACTATAGCTGCCACTGTTTTAGCATCCAAGCTTAATGTTAGAATAAAACTATAAGGACTTATGCCTACTACAACCTGACTTGTATTTGTCTGGTGTACTGTATTCTAATTAAGTATGGGTTAATAAATTCCCCTGTTTCTTTTTGACTGCACTTCATCCACCAAATCCAGAATCAAATTCAAAGGGTACCCTCTTTTTAAAAACAAATCCTTCATGAAGTTACACTCACCCCTAAAGTCTGTGTCTATGGTGACCATTTGTGCAGCCCTAACCAGTTGCCCCTTGACCACAGATTTTCTCTGTGAAAAAGGATGGCAACTGGAGAACTGAAGGAAGGTGTTAGAATAACTTTCCTTATGGAATATTTTAGCCAAGTAACACTTGTTGATACAGTCTTTAATCAAGTGTACATCAAGGTAGGATATTTTGTCTTCATCAAAGCACAAAGTAAATTTAAGAAACCTAGTCGTTGAGTTAAAAAAATTCAACTAACTCCTGGGCTACTTCAGTGTCGCTCTTTAGAATAATATAAATATCATCCAGGAAGCGTGTGTAAAATAAATTTATTTGCTGGATGTTAGGGATGGCCATGACAAACTCCCTCTCCCAGTACGCCATGACCAGATTAGCTAAACTAGCTCCACATGGGGAGCCCATGGCCACACCTATCTTCTGAAGAAAATATTTATTATCAAAGGTCACATAGTTATGGGACAGGATTATGTCTAATAGTTCCCCTATGAGTTGGATTTCTGAACAAGAGGCCCCTTTCACTCTCATCATAAAGGTCACCCACTCCACTGCTTCTAAATGAGGAATAGAATAAATTAGCATCCGGTTACAATAAAATTGCCAAATTTGCTACCAGCTCCAAATCCTCCTCCCACCACCATGACTCCCTACACTCTCTGGACTGGCTAAAGCTCCCTAACTACCTACCTTCATTCAACTCTCCACTGCCCATAAGCTCATTTTCAACCCCCCTCTCAATGCCCTTCCATCTCCTCCATCTTCACTCTAATAATCAAAATCTCCTTGCAGTACACAAGCCATCATGTACCCCTGGTCAACTACTTCTGTCTTTCTCCTTTGTAGAAAAATGGAACTCACTTCCTCCCCACATCTGTGCTACACAAAATCTTTCCAGAACTCACTTCCTGCCCACGTCCATGCTACACAAAATCTGTCCTCTTGTAAGGCCTTGCACCGGTCTTATCTCACCTCTACCTGGGAATGGTCCTGCTCCCACCCACCCTAATTGTTCCCCTACTACTTCTACTGCCTTACCCTCATTCAATTATGTAATCTGCCTGTCATGTATGATAAAATGTATATTCCCTTGTAGGGTTCTACACTACTGATGTAACAAGGACTCTATTGTATTACATCATATGTTGACCACTGCTCATTTGTTTCTAGAACATACTGTATTACCTCTCGTATATCTCTTGTATGTACCTACAATTGAACCATTACTGCACTGAGTTTTGTTACTACTTCTTGATGATTTTTGTGAATAATATACCGTGGAGCTTTTCTCCCCGGGCCTCCATTGAAAAAGAGCTCATCTTGGCCCAGTGGACTTTCTCAGTTAACAAACTGCAAATAAATAAAAATAAATAAATAAACCCATCACTAGATTATTGAAATATAATTCTAAATGTGTTATTGCAAGTTGTTTCCTCTCTAGCCTTTCTTTCTATTACTACGCATATAAACCTTTTATATCCCTTTTCAGCATATTCACACAATTATCTTAATGAGAGGATTATATTTATTAATTCTTTATTCTATATCAGTGCTTTATTAGACATATATATAATACTGTTGTATATATTGTACATAGCTGGATGCTATCCATTGTATTATTTTTAATTTTTTATTCTTTGGAATGGTTAAAAAAAATTTCAGTTGTGAAAAAATATATATATATCTTCTGAAGCAAGGACTTTATAGTAAAACATTTTCCCTGGTTGTTGAGAAAAACAAGGCCTAAGTGTCACAATGACTGTGCAAAGCAAGAGAAGTGATTATACTAAAAAAAAAAATTAAGCTTACAGAGTCTTCCACTTCCTAGTCAAGCTGCAGTATAAATGCCTCAGAAATACAATCCTGCTTAGTGTAGGAGACAATGACCTGAACACAAGTCTGGCTGAGGACCAACACACACCTCTGGCAAATGTCCTATTCATAAAATAGTCTCCTGCAGAAATGGTTAGTATAATGTACATTTTCATTTCTACAAAATGTACCCCAACTCTCTAACACAAAAATAAAAAACTGTAATCTTACTGGAAGTGTTGTATTATTTATCAATGAAAATTTGCCTGAAGGCTCAGCTTAGTTTTTTTTTTAAGATAAAATGCTATGTCATTAGATGTACCTCTATATTTAAATTACAACAGTGCAATTACTTGCTATACCTAATGTGATATGAATAGAATGTTGGTCTCTACAATTATATCTTAATACTTTAATTTGGTCTGATATTTGGCACAGATGATTAAAGAGCTGCAAGCTCTTTCCTGTTTTTCTGTGGTTCAGGTTTTGAGTCTCTCAACCTCCATTGCATAACTGTATGACTCACTTAACCAGATACTGCTCCTAAGCTGAGACTTGAAAAAGGTCCATGGAGATGAGTGCTCTTCTTTGGTAAACAAATACAAATAAACAAAGGTATGGCATCTAAGTCCAAGGAAGTCATTGTTCCAGTGTATTCAGCAGTCATCAGACCTATTATTGAGTACAATGCTCCCTTTGATATGTACCTTGTGACGTCCCTGCACTGGCCCAGTAATTACAGAGCCTCAATACTCACCACTGGCAACAGTGGGGGATGCACACAATGGGACAATGTCAAGTACACACACAATAAAGTAAAATTTCCCTTAGGAGCACACAGAGCTCACAGTCAGTCTGGGGCTGGTTTCTCCCTCTTTCGCAAGATCCCCAATAAACTCCCCACTGGCACAGCTATAGGGTTAAGATCTCAGATGAGGGGCCAAGCCAAAACATCCAGTACCCTCTCTGTCCAACCAGTGCTTCATGTCCCTGCCCAAGCAGCTGACACACATACACACTTTGAGATTTGATTTATATACAAACACACATACACACACACACCTGGGGAAGGCTGGCACAGGTTTACTAGCTATGGCCCCTTCTGCCCAGACTATAAGGTAACTTCCACTGCCACTGACCCCTTCTTATCAGCTGCTATAAGGCCCTTACAAAGGGTGTCCAATTCTACTATGTAATGTTACAATTATGCAAATGGTAGTCTGACCAAGACTTGCACGGCTGTTTAGGAATAGCCTGTACAGTGTCACCAAATACACATGCAAGTGCTCTAAGAGCTTAAATATGTCTCACAAATATCAGTCACAAAGAGAGGTTTAAATATATTTAATAATAAATAATAAAAGAACAAGACAATACTCAGTAATGCAACACAGTGACCTTAGAGTTCAAAATCACAGGAAATATTTTAAAACAACATTGCAGGGCAGTCTCAAATAAATACAGAAAACATCTAAACTGATCTTTATTATATTCCTATCTATATCTAAAAGCAATAACTGTACCCTAGTTACTTACTATTAGCAAGGCAATTGCAGATGGTGATGATGAGTTGATGTTCTTGCTAGGTCCAAGACAAAATACAAAATGCCTAGTCTCTCTGTGAGAGTGTTCTTAAATTAATATCGAACATTACTGGTGGGTTAGCTTGGATGGCATTACTCTGTGTCACCTGACTTCAGTTCCCAGGTTAAACAGAAACCTAACATCTCTGTGTTAAAAATACATATCTCTCAGATGTGCAGCTGCTAGGAAGTCACAATGCAATACAACACTTTACATTTTAAACCTAGCAATTACTTTTCTCCAAGACAATAGAAAAAACTTCTACCTCTAGACATCTTGTCTCCTTGTTGGATTAACTAACTTTTATAGCATATCGTAAAGCACTTAATTTCAACTTATTTTCTTGACGTGTTGTAAGTTAATCATCTATGTTCCAGCAAGGTATGCAGCGGTTACATTCTTGAAGCTCAGTACATAACATACAGTTCTGTATGAATCATATCAATATTCACAAATTACATAGAATTATTTGCAAAATTCTAGATATCTGGGCTGGCAGTGTCACATACCTAACCAGGCATATCCAACAAGTGGATCATCCACAGAGGTTCCTCAGTAAAAGAATACAGGGGTAAGTAAAATATCCTATGCAGACTGCCTCAAGACCCTATCCCTGTATTCTGTCTCATACAGGCTTTTGAGGGGAGCTCTATGTCTGGCTTACAGGGCACTGTCAGCCCCACTCTGATGGACCTCCTGAATATCTACAAAAGAAGGGTCTATATTAAAACATCAAACACGTAAAACAGCGAACGATGTTTCATCGACCCTATGTCAGTGAAAGCTGAAAATGCCAACACCTCAGAGCAACGATTTCTTTCCTGGGGAAAGAAATCGCTGTTCCAACCAAAAAAAAACAGCAAACAGTTCCAAACACATACACATGTACCTTAACCCTAATTCTACCCCCCAAAAAAGTAAACAGCTGAAAACACATATGCATGTAACTCAACCACACATCTAATGCAAAAAAAGTAAACATTTTAAAACATATGCACGTACCTTAACCCGCACCTAACCCTAAGGTCAGTAACTGTTACACATTTACGTAAACAGTTCCAAACACATACACACTTACCTTAACCCTAATTCTACCCCCCAAAACAAAAGTAAACAGCTTAAATCATATATGCACTTAACTCAATCGTACATCTAACGCAAAAAACAAAAAAGTAAACAGTTTGATACATATGCACTTACCTTAACCTGCACCCTAACCCTAAGATCAGTAACTGTTGCACATTTATGCTCAGGAGCTATACCGGAGAAGGGAATCTTTGAGACCACACTACAGTGCAGAACACGGCAAAGCAACAAAGATGTCAAGTGACTTCTTTCCCAGGGAAAGAATTCACTGAACAGCTGCTTCGCTGTTTTGCCTGTTTGCTCTCTAGGTGTCGATGAAAACGCATTCAACAAAATGCGTTTTCATTGTTCTAATAGGAACCCCAAAAGAAGCAACACCAGAATTACCCATTCAAAAGACTTAAACCTTGTCTGTGATATAAATACAACCTGCTGGAGAGACAGGAATGTATCCCAGAGACTACCCCATCTCTGGAAAAGGCTCCCCATCCATGTGAAACAGAGTTCCTCCCTAACCCAGTTCAAGTGTAACTTGAACAACTGGATGGGAAACAGAAAATGTATCCCTGGTTTAGCATCTATGTATCTAATAGACAAAGGCAGCCTGTAAATGGTTCATCTTCCAGGCCCCTACTTGTAAATATTTAATCTCCCAAACCCCTGCTTACACTTATCAAGGGTACCAGAACTTTTCATAGATTTGAGATACAAGGCTAGGCTTAAAAAGGCTATTGTGCTCATTAGCCTAGTAAACACCTATCTGCCTATAATAAGCAATACATAAAAGTAATGACCATTTTCTTATAAGGTACAGACTCACAACTCATATCTTGGTTTTCCTCCTTAGATGCTCGCCTCTCTAAGAAACATATTAGCAATCAATAACGTTCAGACCTTTTCCTATGATTATGAGAAGCAAATACTTTTCATACAAAAGGGTTATGGGACCCAGCAACCACATTAATCAGTCCACAGGCCTGCCAGTTGGTGTCAGGTGTAAAAGATTTACACCTGACACCAACTGGCAGGCCTGTGGACTGATTAATCCTGCTGGTGCGTATAAATTCTGGGATTGGCCACCTGTTTATAAATTATGGGCTAGATCTACACTATGCTTCACTCATTTTTTAAATGAACCCCCTTCCCTGCTCTGAATCCATTATGTGGTCTGAGTTTTCCTCTACTTTGCACTTCCACAGTATGACTTGTCCTATGTGTTTACTTCAGTTTGAAGCTGTCATTATAGCCTACATAGCCTCAGCTTGGAAAACAACTTATACCCTTTTGGAAGAAGGTCTGGTGTCCTGGATTTTTAGTAGAAAGAAATAATTTATTAGTCTGCCTACAGGAAAGGTAGCTGTTAAACCAAGTGAGGGTCGGGTATATCTAGATCAAGGCAGGACAAGTTTTGTAACAGTTTTGCATGCGGAATGGTGTCAAAACCTTTTAGTAGGTCAAGGAAGACTGAGTAAACTAGGTATCCAGCATTGCTGTTTGAGTTTACTTAGTGATGAAGTTAAGCTGCACTGTAACAGTAGTGCAGTGATTAGGGCAGGATTTATATGAAGTTAAGCTGCACTGTAACAGTAGTGCAGTGATTAGGGCAGGATTTATATGAAGTTAAGCTGCACTGTAACAGTAGTGCAGTGATTAGGGCAGGATTTATATGAAGTTAAGCTGCACTGTAACAGTAGTGCAGTGATTAGGGCAGGATTTATATGAAGTTAAGCTGCACTGTAACAGTAGTGCAGTGATTAGGGCAGGATTTATATGAAGTTAAGCTGCACTGTAACAGTAGTGCAGTGATTAGGGCAGGATTTATATGAAGTTAAGCTGCACTGTAACAGTAGTGCAGTGATTAGGGCAGGATTTATATGAAGTTAAGCTGCACTGTAACAGTAGTGCAGTGATTAGGGCAGGATTTATACTTTGTTGGAGATAGCAGATAATTGTCTGAAATGAAGGAGAGTAGTTGTGTATAGCTACATTTCTCAAGGACATTTGAAAGTGTAGATAGAATAACTATTGGTCTACAGCTGGTAAGATCCATGAAAGTGCCATGCTTATAAAAGGGAAAAAAATGCTGTCCAGGACCAAAAAAGACCAGGTGCCCAATTGAAAGCAATCTTTCTTTAGCCTGAACAAGCAAATAAGAGCACTGGTGAAATCCTCCAAAGCAAACTTTCAGTCCAAATTGGCCACATCTATTAGAGACAATCATAAGGCCTTCTTCACATATATTGGCAATCTCAAAGGAAGCATCCAGATCTGTTCAGAACTGGTGGTCGAGGACACCATATATACAAATGCCGTAGATATAACAAACTTGCTGGTTGACAGATTCAGTGAAAACTTCACCCCTCTGTCCCCCCATCAGTAAATCAGGACATTCCCAGTACCTACCCACTTCTCCTTATGTCTAGGGAACAGGTCATCACTGCTCTCTCAAAGGCAGAAAATACAGCCTCCATGGGACCTGATAACATCCCAGACTGCATCCTACATGAACTCAGGCAGGAACTTGCAGCACCATTAGGCACCCTATTCAACCACAGCCAGCTTTGTCCCAGCTGAGTGGAGGGCAGCCACTGCCATCCCTTCGCATAAATGTGGAGTGTCCACTGATATGGAAAATTATAGACCCGTCAGCCTAACTAGCCTGATCTGCAAGGCCATGGAACGGATTATCATGGACCTCATTAACAAGGACAATGGCAACCTCCAAACACTAGATCCACACAGTTTGGCTTTGTTAAGGGAAGGTCCTGTCTGTTAAATATGGTCAATTTCTTTGAGACAATCACCAAAGCCATGAATGAGGGGAAGTCAGTGCACACCACATACCTTATCCTGGACAAAGCCTTCAACACTATTCCCCACTCAGGCATAATAGCTAAACTCTCTCAACTAGGCATCAATCTGTATGCTACCAGATGGGTAGCTAACTGGCTCACTGATAGAACCAACCTAGTCAAAATGAGGAAGCCACCTCAGGCAGTAGACCCATAATGAGCAGTGTACCCCAGGGTTTGGTCTTGGGGGCCTCTGTTATTTGGGATATACTTTTCTGAGGTGTAGGCCAAAACCACGGGCTATGGCTGACCAAGTTTGCAGATGACTGTAAGCTGGGCACTGTCTAAAATTCCCCTAGTGATGTGAACATCCTCTAAGAGGGCTTTACCCAAACATATGACTGGTGCCAGAAACATGGCCTCAAGCTGAATACCAAAAAAATGCATCATCATCCTTTTGGGGACAGTGACGTCTCAACAAATTATCACATTAATAACAAGGTCCTAAGCATGCAATCATTCATGAGGGATTTGGGCACCCATGTTGATAGCAACCTGATTTTTGACTACCCTGTTGCTTCCGTTGTATGGAAAGCTTTCTACATGGCCCACCCAATAAGTAAGGGTATCTCATCCAGGGACAAGGAGGTCATAACATCCCTGTATTCTTCCCTTATAAGGCCCATTGTTGAGTACAATGCCCTATTCATCATGTACCTCGCAAAGCACATGCAGCAGCTGGAGAGACCACAGACCTTCCTCACCAGGAGAATCCAGGGGCTCAAATATCTACCATGCACAGATAGACTAAAAGCCCTATCCCTCTACTCAGTTTCCTACCGATTTCTCAGAGGTGACCTCTGTCTGGCATACACAGTGGTCTCGGATCCTGCCTTGATGGAAATGCTGCATATCTGCAAGTCAAGCTCCGCTAGAGTAACTCACATGCGCGGCCTCAACCTAGTCTGTGACATCAATAGGACTTGTCTGCGGGACAGATTTGTGTCCCATAGACTCCCCCATCTGTGGAATAGACTCCCTCTCTACATCAAGCCGAGCAACTCTTTAGCACTTATTAAGTGCAACCTGGATAACTGGATGGGAAACAAAAAATACATTCATGGGATTCCCCCCGTGTTCCTGCTGGACAGGGGTATATGGTGATGACCTGTCTAAACATGGGCTAAACTCTTGACTAGGCTAACAAGACCCTAAGGGCCAATAGCCTAGTAACTTCCTATGATGCTTTGATCCTATGAAGACTGTTGTAATGTGATTTCTAGTCAAATGTAATCATTTGGTTGGTGCTGTTTCTGAGGTATTTATATTTTTGTAGGTTAGACTCTGTCTTATTTTTTTCTCCAGGTCTCCTATGCTTTGTCCCTCTAGTCCATAAGGTGTCTGGCTTGTCTATAGAGCCAGGAGGCTGGATTTACTTTGTGTCTTTTGGTTCACAGAGGACCATGTACATTTAAAATATTGAGGAAGGTGATGTAGAATAGGTTGACAGCTTCATCTAGATCAAGGGGTAGTAGCTGCTTCCAGTTTACTAATTTTAAGTTCGTGTTAGAGGTATCTTTTTGGGATGAAATTTTTGAGCATGGTTATAGTGGTGGAGATTACTGATATTGTAGGGGTCCCATACATCAAAGGTAGGGAAGCCATCACATAGGGTTTTGATCGAGAGCACCAAAAGGAGAGAATTTTGTTTAGAAAGTTAGTGACTATACAGTCTAAGGTGGATTTCCTGTAAGAATGCTTATTGTACCTAACTGGAAGTATAATAAGCTGGATTAGTCCATGAAAATTTATTACGTCATTAGAGGTGTCATTACTTATAGTCTGCCAGTCAATATTGAGATCACTCTTTATGATAGTCTCCTGTGGAATATTTCAGGAGGCCTAGAAGAATTCTATTTAGACACATATCATTCCTTCCTAATAATATTAGTCTGTTTATTGCTACTCAGATCTTTTCTGATCTTTTACTTAAAAAGTTTTTGTTACTGTATAAATGTACCTCTAGATTTATATAGTTCATTGGCCTGGGTTAAGGCTGAAAACTATCCAAAAACTAACCCACTTAGCCATCCCACCATCAACGGACACAATAAATACAAAAAGAGGAAAGCCTTCTAGCTTATCAGTGGGGGTGGTAAGCACTAGGTAACCTATCTACCACATAAGGAGTGGTTCTGGCCCAGAAATTGTAGTTATTGGCGGTTTGGGCAGTTTTTCCATCTCTCTCAACTTTCAGATTTAAAAGCCCCATTTGCACTTGTTTCCCCCCCTTTCCTGTAACTAGTTTAGTCCAGATACAGATTCTTACTTTTAGCACTTGAATTTGCTTATTCGTGATCAGCACTTGTTCAGAACTTGTAAGCACTAAATAACCTACTAATAACTACAGCACTCAACCTTCCTCATTACCTAGAGGAAAACAGTTTTGGTACTTACTTTCCTCACTTGCTTAGAGAAAAACAGCTCTTGTACTCACTTTCCTCACTTATCTATAGGAAAATAGTTTTTCATTCAGGCATGTCCAAGGGTCAGCTCCCAGTGTTCTCTCCTGTCTATCTGATGAATCTGGGCATCTTGGGGCAATGTAGAAATTGCCTCATGTACACAGGCAACCCTCTCCTCCTACCACCCAACACTACAACTTGTGAGAGATGCACTTATCTAGCCAAACTGGAGGTAAATCTCTCTGCAACCAAGACTGAACTTGACAGTCAAGAGGAGAAGGTAAACACTTGCACCACACCACACTCATCACATAGTCTCACTAAATCTACACCACCAAAATCCACACATAGAAACACAAAAACATTTGCGGAGGCTCTCAATAATAATCTGCTCAAGCAACAGAGACCTCCAAAGCAGAAATGCAAGCAACCTCCACCCCCCCTAACACAACCCAAATGACACATAGCCCGCAGAATCAGTGTGCCACTCAACCACAGCCAATAAGGCAAAACAATGTACCCAACACACTAGTCATAGGCGACTCTATAGTCAGGCACACTGATGCCCCACTCTCCAGGCTAAACAAGGAGAAGGTTACTGTCAGCTGCCTGTCGGGAGCCAGGATCTGCCACATAACTCACACACTCAGGTCACTCCACAACAAGTACAAATACGACTCTCATTGTCCATGTTGGTGTGAACGACCTGAGACGTTCCTCCCTGGACTACATAAAAAGAGACATGGAAGAGCTCTCCAATCTTGTAGCCCAGGCAGGTATGACCCTAGCCCTGAGCAGCATTCTGCCATCTCCCAGAATGATGCCGCAGTACAAGGACAAAATGATTGACTTCAACAATTGGCTAAGCTTCTGGTGCCATTCTAAAGGGATCCAGTATCTGTCTGCCTGGGATGACATGGTCGACAGACCATGATGCTTTGCCAGAGATGGCCTGCACCTGTCACCCCTGGGATTCCAGATACTGGCTAAGGTTCTTGCCGCCCCTATAGTGCCTTTTTTAGGCAAGGTTCAAATTACAAATTCACCATCATAACAGGAACATGTAAGCAAAAACTGAGGGTGATGCTACTCAATGCTAGAAGTCTAAATCTCAAAATGCACTCACTTGAGGCACTCCTTAAATTGGAGAACATCGTTATCTGTGCAGTGACTGAGACCTGGTTCAAAGCTCCCGAGAGCACCCCTGCACTACCAGGCTATAACTCATACCACACTTTTCGGCCATGTAACCTGGACCTGAAAAGCAAAGGCGGAGGTGTGTCCATATTCATTAAGGATATCCACACCTCCAGGCTAGTTGCCCAGCATAATGCAGCCGAGGTTATCCAAGTGCAACTAACTCTGGGCAAAACTGCAATCCAAATTGTAGCTTGTTACAGATCACCCACCATGCCCCAGGATTCCCACTCCTCTTTTCTTGATGTACTAGAAAATATTAGGGTTCAAGCAAACACCCTAATAATGGGCAATTTCAACTACCCCACCATTAACTGGGAAAACTATTCATGTACCAACTCCTTCGCTCAACGCTTTCTGGAATTCATAAACTCCAATGACCTGGATCAACTTATCCACACCCCCACCAGGGGCAACAATATCCTAGATCTAGTCATTACCAATATGAGTGACTGGTGTTCCACACCTGAAGTCAATGCCTCATTGGTCCGATCTGACCATAAGCTAATTACCCTAGATATCCACATCCTGCCCCCACCCCCCATTAAGGAAACCATGGTAAAAAATTTCTCCAAAGCCAACTTCATGCTTCTTAAGACAGAAGTGGTGAACTTCATGACACCCATGCAGATGACTACTGAATCCTACACAATTGCACTTTATAAGCACTTACATGAGTGCATGGATCATCCTATCCCAAACAGAACCAAGACGCTATCCTCCAAAAAAAGGAAGCCAATCTGGTGGTCCCCTGCCATAAACAAGCTGTACAACAGAAGGAAGAAACTGTTGCAAAAGAGAGTAAAATCACATGAGTGGAGGAGCTCCCTGGTCAGCCTCAGTAAGAAGCTGCGATCCCTGATAAAATCCTCCAAAGCTATCCACGAAAACAAAATTGCCACTGATTCTAAAGACAACCACAAAGCATTCTATAGCTATGTCAAGAATCTCAATGACAACACTCAGATCTGCTCTGAGTTACAGCACAACGGCACTAAATATACAGAGCACTGAACCTATCTGCCAGGATGTTGGCAATATCAGTTACCCCCCTCTCACCCCCTAAAGAGCCCATCTCCATACCAGAAGAATGCAAAGTTCCTGTAATCATGGCTGCACAGGTAAAAAGTACATTCTCCAAAGCCAAGAACATAGCATCCATGGGACCCGACAACATCCCAGGCTGCGTTCTACATGAACTACAGAACAAACTGGCATCCCACCTAAGTACCATGTTCAATCATAGCCTCACCTCAGGCTTTGTGCCTGCTGAATGGCGCACAGCAATGGTTATCCCACTCCACAAGGGGGATCCACCATGGACCCCGGGAACTACCGCCCCATTAGCCTGACGAGCCTGGTCTGCAAGGCCATGGAATGTATCATCATGGAACTTATAAACAAAGACATTGGTGATCTCTAAACTCTGGATCCCACCCAGTTTGGGTTTGTAAAAGGCAGATCATGTCTCCTAAAACTGATAGACTTCTTTGAAGCAGTCACCAAAGCCATAGCCTATCTAGATCTTGCCAAGGCTTTCGACACCATCACCCAGTCTGGAAATATAGATAAACTCACTAAACTAGGTATAAATCCCTATGTCACAAGATGGGTTGCCAACTGGCTCACTGACAGAACCCACACTGTGAAAGTAGCAGACACCAAATCCGACTTCAGACCAGTGACAAGTGGAGTACCACAGGGTTCAGTCCTGGGTCCTCTCCTGTTTGGTATCTACTTCTCTGAAGAACAGGCTAACACAGAAGGTCTTTGGCTAATGAAGTTCACAGATGACTGCAAACTAGGAGCCAGGCGCTAGGATCTGCCACATAACACAAGCACTCAGGTCACTGCAAGGCAAGTACAAATATGACTCAGTCATTGTACATGCTGGGGTGAATGACCTGAGATGTACCTCCCTGGACTACATGAAAAGAGACATAGAGGAGCTCTCTGAGCATGTGGCCCAGGCTGGTATGACCCTGACATTGAGTAGCATCTTACCCTCACCAAGAATCATGCCACAATATGAAGACAAGATGATCAATTTCAACAATTGGCTTAAATATTGGTGTCATTCAAAGGGGATCCAATGCCTGTCAGCCTGGGATGACATGCTCGACAGGCCACGATGCTTCGCTAGGGATGGCTTGCACCTGTCACCCCTGGGCTTTCGGATATTGGCAAAGGTGTTTGCTACCCCCATAGTGCCTTTTTTAGGCAAGGCTCAAAAGACAAACCCACCTCCATAGGTATCACAAGGGATAAGAAACTAAGAGTAATGCTACTCAACGCCAGAAGTCTAAACCTCAAGATGCATGTACTCGAAACTCTCCTTAGCATGGAGAACTTCAATATCTGTGCAGTAACAGAAACCAGGTTCAAGGCTCCCGAGAGCACCCCAGCACTACCAGGTTATACCTCATACCATGCTTTTCGGCCCCAAAACTTGGACCGAACCAGAAAAGGAGGGGGAGTATCAATATTCGTCAAAGATACCCACGCCTCCAGGTTGGTGGCACAGCACGAAGCATCAGAGACTATCCATGTGCAACTAACAGTGGGTAAAACTGCCTTCCAGTTTATAGCCTGCTACAGACCACCCTCCCAAACCCAGGAAACCCACTCGGCCTTCCTGAGAACACTGGAAAATATGAAGGTCTCTCCAAACACCATTATATTGGGCGACTTCAACTACCCAGACATAGACTGGGAGCATTACTCTAGCTCCAATACCCTAGCTCAAAGGTTCCTAGAATTTATAAACTCAAATGCTATGGAACAACTTGTTACCACTCCCACAAGAGGGGAAAACATACTGGACCTGATCATCACCAACATGGGGACTCTATGCTCCAGACCAGAAGTGTATCCCGCACTGGTAAGATCAGACCATAAACTAATCTCACTGGATATTCACATCCCGACCCCACCCCCTGCCCAGAAAACCACAGTGAAAAACTTCTCTAAAGCAAATTTCACACTCCTCAAAACCGAGGTGGAATCCTTCAAAGCCCCCGGGCCTGTGGAAAATACGGCCCAGACCGCAGAAACCTTTATAAATGCATTCTATGAGCACCTTCAGGAATGCATGGATCATGCAATCCCAAATAAAACCAAGACCCAATCCTCCAAAGGCAGGCGTCCTGTCTGGTGGACCCCAGCCATAAACAAACTATACAATAGAAGGAGGAAGCTACTACATGATAGAGCAAAATCCCAAAAAGGGAAGGCATCACTGATCTGTGTTAGCAAAAAACTACGGGCACTCATAAAATCGTCTAAGGCCAGATTTGAGAGAAAAATTGCACAGGACACTAAGGATAATCACGAGGCTTTCTTTAGTTATGTTAGGAACCTGGGTGGGAATTCCCAGATATGCTCAGAATTAGTCCAAAATGACAAAAAATACACCGAACCCACAGACTTTGCCAACATCCTAGCTGACAGCTTCAGCGCAAACCCCCCCCCTCTCCACCAAAAGGGCAAATATCTATCCAAGCAGAGTGCTGCCCCCCAGACATCTCAGATGCTCAGGTAAGAGCCGCCATCTCCAAAGCAAAAAACACAGCATCAATGGGACCAGATGGTGTCCCGGGCTGTGTCCTACATGAACTCCAAGAAGAGCTAAACCCACACATAAAACTACTGTCCAATCTCAGCCTTACCACAGGATATGTACCCAAAGAGTGGCGTACAGCAACAGTGGTCCCTCTCCACAAAGGTGGTGCCTCAACAGATCCTGGAAACTATCGCCCCATAAGCCTGACTAGCTTGGTCTGCAAAGCTATGGAAAGGATCACCATGGACCTCATAAAAAAGATATTGGGGACCTACAGACACTGGATCCTACCCAGTTCGGCTTTGTTAAGGGCAGACCCTGCCTCTTAAACCTGGTCGATTTCTTTGAAACAGTCACCAAGGCCATTGACGAGGGGAAGGTGGTCCACACAGCCTACCTGGACCTCGCAAAAGCCTTTGATACAATACCCCACTCAGGCATTATAGATAAGCTCACCAGCTTAAATATAAACCCCTATGTCACTAGATGGGTTGCAAACTGGCTCAAGGACAGAACCCACATGGTTAGAATTGCTGGAGCCATGTCAGACTCCAAACCAGTTACAAGTGGCATCCCACAAGGCTCAGTCCTGGGGCCTCTCCTGTTCAGTATATATTTCTCGGAGGTACAGGCCAACACGGAAGGACTGTGGCTGACCAAGTTTGCAGATGACTGCAAACTGGGTGCTATAATAGACTCTCCAGCCAACACAAGCATCCTCCAAAAGGGCCTCATAGAAACAGACAACTGGTGCCAGAGCCATGGCCTCAAGCTAAACACCAAAAAGTGTATAGTCATCCCCTTTGGCAAAAACAAAGTGCCCACAAATTATCACATAGGTGGTAATCCATTAAGTACAGAAGAAGTAATTAGGGAACTGGGGACCCAAGTTGATAGCAATCTCTCATTTGACAACCACGTGGCCAAAGTGGTTAGAAAAACATTTTATATAGCCCACATAATCATGAAGGGATTCACATCTAGATCAGGAGAGGTCATCGTGCCTCTCTACTCATCCCTCATCAGGCCCATAATTGAGTACAATGCCCCTTTTGGGATGTACCTTACCAGACATCTGCAGCAACTGGAAGACCCCAAAAGTACCTCACCAAGAGGATCAAAGGGCTCAGACAGATGCCATATGCTGCCCGGTTAAAGAAACTCCAGCTCTACTCAGTGGCATACCACCTGCTCAGAGGCGATGTGTGCCTGACGTATAAAGCCATGTCCAACCCAGAATTAATGGACATGCTGCACCTCAGAAAATCCAAATCCCATCGAGCTACGCGCTCGAGAGACTTGAACCTCAGCACTGAAATAAATAGGACATGCTGGAGGGACAGATTCATAACCCAGAGGCTCCCTTCACTCTGGAGTAAAATCCCAGTCCAGGTTAGGCAGAGTCCCTCATTGACTCTCTTCAAGAGGAATCTTGATGAGTGGATGCGGGATCGTAGGTTTACCCTGGGTATCACTTCTGTGTCACTGTTAGACAGAGGCACAGTATACTAACCTCGAAAAAGGGCATAGCAAAATTAATTTAAAATTGGTGGCGAAAGCCAAACACACTCTGGCTAGGCTTATAAATGCCCTAGGGCAGATAGCCTAGTATGAACCTATGAACCTATGAACCTATAATCAAAACTCCTAACAATGTGGACATCCTACAAAAGGGCCTTACTGAGACAGATGCCTGGTGTCAAAGCCATGGCCTCAAGCTCAATGCCAAAAAGTGCATTGCCATCCCCTTTGGTAAAAACTTTGTACCCATGAACTACAACATAGGCGGTAGTATACTTAACACCGAAAGTGTGATAAGAGACCTTGGGACACAGGTGGACAGTAGTCTCTCCTTTGATAATCACATCGCCACAGTAGTCAGGAAATCCTTCTACGTGGCACACCTCATCACAAAAGGTTTCTCATCCAGAAAAAAAGAGGTCATTGTTCCCCTCTACTCATCACTCATTAGACCCATTATAGAGTACAATGCCCCCTTTGGTATGTACCTCACAAGACATCTACAACAACTGGAAAGGCCACAGAAATACCTCACAAAGAGGATTACCAGCCTCAAACAGATGCCCTATGCAGACCATCTCAAAAAACTCCAGCTTTACTCCGTCACATATCACCTACTCAGAGGTGATCTCTGCCTAACATACAAAGCTATGTCAAACCCAGAGCTGTTGGACATGCTCCACTTAAAGAAATCCCAATCCCTTTGAGCTACACACTCTAGGGACCTAAACTTTGTCACCACAATAAACAGAACATGCTGGAGGGATAGATTCCTGTCCCAGAGACTTCCCATACTCTGGAATAAACTACCTATCTATATCAAACAAAGCTCCTCATTAGCACTCTTCAAGAAGAATCTTGATGATTGGATGGTAAATAGGAAATTCACCCCGGGGATAACCTCTGTGGCTCTGTTCAACAGTGGCACAGGAAAATAATTTTCTTGGGTGGCAAAAGCCAGGTTACCTTTTTGGCTGGGCTTGTATAGGCCCCAGGGCCGATAGCCTAGTACCTACCTATGAACCTATGAACCTATGAACAAAAAACAATAAAAACAAAGCTGTGCAAACACCACCAGTTTAATGCTGATTTGGTACCCTGGTCATTTGCCTTCGCAGAATAATTCAACAGTTAAGCAGTGTGTCTTAAATACACGAAGAATGCCCAAGTATCAATGCATTATTCAATTAATAATTATACAATTAATAATCAACGTGAGCTAACTTAATTTTACTCAAAGCATTAAATTACTTTTTCGTCTAAAGATGTGTTATGGGCAAACATTTATTATCAGATTAAGACCCCTAGGGGACAATGTTCAGAAATATAGAATCATTTTATTTTCTTGTGTCTTTCGGCTTTTCCTGGTTAGGGGTCACCACAGTGGAACTCTGGTCCACTAATGATTGGCAGTAGATTTTTACATGCCGAGTTGCCGGCCCTGTCACACAACCTTCAATGAAGGTACGCTCATTCACGCATGTCTCCACACTGAAGACGGTCTAGCTGAGAATTGAACAGGACAACGTCTTACTGTGAGGCGACAATGCTATCGCAGCACCATTTTATTTTCTAATATGTTCAATTTCAGAGCAAAATTACTTCCCTAGGAAGAAAAGGCTGTGCTAATACATTAAACACAATTACCCAGTTAGACAAAGTAATTAAAAGCACATGTACTATGGCACAAGTTCAGTCCCCAATTAAAAATGATTTATTTATCAGTGGGAGTGGTAAGCATTAGGTAACCTGTCTACCACATAAGGAGTGGTTCTGGCCCAGAATTTGTAGTTATTAGCCGTTTGGGAGGTCTTCCATCTCTCTCAACCTTCTGATTTGAAGGCCTGCATTTGCACTTGTTTCTGTCCTGTAACTCCTGGGCTCATATCATTTGCTCACTCAAAAAAAAAAAAATATATATATATATATATATATATATATATATATATATATATATATATATATCTGCTTTTACTGTATTTGTGTTTCTTCCTACTTTATTTTGCTTTTGCGTCATCTTAATAGTACTCAGTTGTATTTATTACTGCTTGGTGTAACTCATTCTAAGCCTTTTAGTTTAAGCACTTGGGCTTCAAACCAGTTATTTTACATTAAGAATGTTTGTGGTCTGCACTGTAGTGGCAGAACAGGTAGCTTACATCTTTCTAAGTTGGGAACTGCTGATTGAGGGCTCAGTGTCTGTTATTCTAAAAGTGTATTAATTCTGGTTTAAGCACTTGGGCTTCCGGCCAGTTATTTTAAATTAAGAGGGTTTGTGGTCTGCACTCTTGTGGGAGGAGAGGCTGGACTCTGCCCTTCTGAGCTGGGAATTTCTGGTTAAAGGCTTATAGTGCCTGCATATTTGAACTGCTTCTTACTGAAATTGGTACACCTTGTTTGCTGTAGCATAGACTAGATCCAAGCCTGCTGAATCTAGCTTTGTTTGTATAACTTGAGCACTAATTCAGGCATTCTTTAAAGTATTCAATTGTATTTATTACTGCTTGGTAGTAACTTGATTAAAGTGTAGCTGTCATTCTAAGTCTTTTGGATTAAGCACTTGGGCTTCAGACCAGTTGTTTTACATTAGGAAGGTTTGTGGCCTGCACTGTGGTGGCAGGACAGGTAGCTTACATCCTTCTAAGTTGGGAACTGCTGATTGAGGGCTCAGTGTCTGTTATTCTAAAAGTGTATTAGTTCTGGTTTAAGTACTTGGGCTTCAGGCCAGTTATTTTACATTAAGAAGGTTCGTGGTCTGCACTCTTGTGGGAGGAGAGGCTGGACTCTGCCCTTCTGAGCTGGGAATTTCTGGTCAAAGGCTTATAGTGCCTGCATATTTGAACTGTTTCTTACTGAAATTGGTACACCTTGTTTGCTGTGAGCATAGACTAGATCCAGGCCTGCTGAATCTAGCTTTGTTTGTATGCTTGTTGTTTGTTTGCTTGTTATTTCCCTGAAACACTAATTCCACCTAAAACGCAGCTTTTCAGCACTTCTGTGGATCCCTAGTGATATCTGCATTGCTTACTGTACTTATTTCCTTGTTTCACTTGAACGAAAGTTACTGTTTGTCGTTTTTGCATTTAAGTTACCTGTAACACATTGCATTTAAGTTACCCAACACTTGCTCACTAAAGCAATTATATAAGTCAGCACTAAAAAATTAAAAGCACTACACCCTCACAAACTCCCCTTGAGTACCTTGCTCCCCATTGTCCCTTTTTTCAATTATAAAGGAATTCCCAATACTATTCTAGCATGTCCAAAGGTCAGTTGTCAATCTCCTCTCTGGTCCAGCTGGTGAATCTGGGAATCTTTAGGCAATGTTACAACTGCCTCATGTACACAGACAACCCTCTCCTCCTTCCAACAAATTCCAACACATGTGAGAGATGCAACCATATAGTCAAACTGGAGGCTAAGCTCTCTCAACTCAGTACTGGCGTAACCAGTCAGGAGGAGAAGGAAACCACACTCACTATGATTCCAGTCTCACATAGACTTACCACAACAGCAAACCAAACACATAAACACACAAAAACATACTCGGAGGCTCTAAATAAAAATCTGCCTAAGCAGCAGAGACCTCCAAAGCAGACACCCAAGCAACCGCTACCCTATTTGAATATATGTGAAATACTAGTTTAAAAGCAAAGTAGTATGTAATGCATTTTATTCTATTAATGATATAACAAAAAGGCTGAATTCATGTGTAATTGCAAGTAGTTTTGAAACTGCAGTGTGGCTTGTAGCAAGTTGGCCTCTGACCCTGGCAGTTGCCAGCTCAGCAAGTCTTAATGTTTATGCTTTTCACAAGTGATTATCTGCTGGGTCAGGAAATTAAATATGTGAAATAATGAAATCTTCTGCTCTTTCCTGCTGGGATGATTTGGTCTTGTGTATGTGTTACTAAGATAACATGCAGCTGTTGGGAAAGTGTTACAGGGAACAAAGAAGTGTATTAAAAGACTGAATCTGCTATTGTATTCGGACTAGGTTGAAGCCTTGAAGAAGTAACTTTACAGAAAGACATTATGTCTGACCAGGTGGATAGCAAGGCCGTATTGTTACCAGAGGAAAACTTTTTTTAAATATACAGCATCAGCAATATTTTATGAATAGAGGACTGTAAGCTAAAGTGATGTAGATGCCCTGTGACATACCACGTCAGTAAGGTGGGCACAACTTGAATGTAAAGACTATAAAATTGCATACTTCCTGTTTCATCTCAGACAAAATTCTGTACTTGTACGTTTTTTGCCTCCTGGTGTACACTAGTAAACTTTTGAACCTGAACCTCCTGTGTATTGATCTCTTGATTTTATTTAACAGTTTGGTCCTTCGGACTGGAAATCCCTCAGACAGCTGCAGATCAGAGTCTACCGGTGGTCGAATACTGCACAGGAGAAGTTAACGAAATGGTTCTTCGTGGGTGAAAAGACCTCCGACTGAATTGTCGTTTAAAGAGGCTGGCCACTTTCTGATCTGTGGCCGAAGAGCGGATCCTGGACGGCTCAATACCGGAGGCTCAGGTAGGAAGATTTTGCCTTTTTTCTGTTTTAGATCAGGGACTAGGTTACAGTAAATATTGTTGTCAAGATTTGTTATGCAGATCAGGGACAAAAGGAATTACTGTATATTTGGTCATAGATCAGGGTAATAGAATAAGGTAGGCAGTTATTCTAGATAAACTGTGAAAAGGAACTGAAATCTTGATATCACATGATAAGAAGGGTTACATAACATTTTCTTTTACCATGGAAAATCAGTGCACTAAAACATCGCGAGATCTGCCCCTAACCGAAGACGCAAAATATATGCAATCACAACGTCCTGATAATGTTAGGTATTATACGAAATGGGTTAACAAATATGAATTTGATGGTAAATTAGATAAAACTTTGCTGGTTAAACTCCTTAAGCAACTTAAATCTGATGCGGGAGGTCAGGCAAAAGAGCAACGCCAATTAGGCATTCCTCAGGCACATAGATGGATTGAGGAAGCAAACCATAGGGAACAGAAGACTAAAAATTTAAAAACATTATTTTTAGACAAAGAAGATAATAACATAGTAATAGCAACAGCTCCTCCTCCCCTGCCCCCTCCGTTGCCTTTTCCAGGATACAAAGCGAGTGGACAGGCTGGTCCGCCTCCGCGTTATCCTGAGGTCTCAGCGAGACCACAACCGTTTGTTAGAGATCCTATTGAAACTAGGTCCCGAGCACATAAAACACATGGGGACGCAGAATCTTATCAAATAGAGAGAAACCTACAGGAAGAGAGTGAGGAAGAAATATGTCCACTTATAGAGGTTCCAAATCCTCAGGCAGGACAGGCAGGGCAGGACCCAACACTCTTGGTATACAGACCATGGACACCGGAGGACATCCGGAAAGCTACTGAGGGAATTCCCCATCCGAAAGTTAATTTTACAAAATTTTTAGAAGATTTGCAAGGCATGAGGTTGAGTTACCACTTGAATGGGGAAGAAGTAGAAAAAGTAGTAAGACCAATTATAGGTCCAGATTGGCACATGATTTGTGGCACCTGGAATCCTCGTAATGCAGAACTTAAACCACTCCCACATAGTGACGCAGAGTTAGACAATAGAGTGAAAGGTATTACAGACCGAATCTCTGAGAAATGGAAACCAAGAGCAGACTGGACTTGCATTAACCAATGCATACAACAGGAAAATGAAACGATAAATGGGTACTATGTTAGATTATTGGAATGTTTTAATAATCATAGCGGTATGCCAGTCCCTGAAAATCAAGTGAATGATTCCCCGTATGAACAACAATTGAAAAATGCATTTTTAAAAGGTTGCATTGCACCTATCAGCAGCTTCATTATGAAGCATATGATAGACCATCGAACAGGTAGGCTACAAGCCTTACTTGAATATGCTAGACATGCTGAAAGACATTTTAATAGCAAAAAGAAAAAGAAGGTGCAAGTCTTCACTGCTGAAGACGGAGCCGAAGTATTTGTGTTACAGTCGGGTAAAAAGGGAAAGAAAAATGCCCAGGGAAATAAACAGTCGGACAAACGGTCAGAAGATTTTGTGGAAGGGAAAAAGAGAGGTGAATGCTTTAAGTGCGGAAAGAAGGGACATCTAGCGAGGGATTGTAAACAAAACAAAAAGGTAATCACAGAAGACAAGGGAGATGAGGACTGACTATATGATAGTGAAGATACATCATGCAGAGATCAGAAATCATCAGGAGTAAACAGAAAACAAATGTAAATGTGATAGAAGGAATAGAGGAAGTGCAAGTAGATATGGAGGATGAAGAATGTGAAATTTTGGATTTAGCATTATTGAGCCTAGAGCTCTACTTGGCAGATATGAAACCGGAAGTTACACTTCTGGTGGAGGGAAGGGAAGTCAAATTCCTGTGTGACTCAGGATCATCACGGACCCTGATACACCCCTCCAATTTACCAGAACATTCTGAATCACCTGATTATATATTAGTGAAAGCTGCGAATGGACAGCTATACAGGGAACCACTTTCCCATGATATAGCCATAACTGACCCTGTTTCAGGTATGACCCAAAGAAGTAAGATTGTTGTTTCTGCAAAGTGTCCAGTGAAGCTATTGGGTAGGGACCTTATGCAAATATTTGGCATAGCAGTAGTTCCAACTGTGCAAGGTATGGAGGCACAGAGACAAATGGATACTTTTGTGGTGCGATCGGAGGGTGAAACCTTTTACTGGTACAGCCAGGACCTAGTTACGACTGGTCCAGGGGCAGTAACCTAGGAACTGATTAATGTAGCCATCAGTAAAGCCCCCTCTCTTGACACTGATCGACAGCATTTGTTACACTGTACTCTATACTACTTTAATACGCCAGGACCTGATAGAGAGTATGAGCAAGAACTGTTCAGAAATCATGCAACTAGATTAGTATTACGTACCTTATATTGAGATACTGAGGGGAACAGTGTAGTTAGCTGTTCATTACCTCAAGAATTCCTTGCATTGTATAGATCGAATCGATTACCACATGTCAGCTTGACAAAGAATAAAAACGTGAAATGAGCAGACTTAGGAGAAAAGATAACAAGATGGGAGAAACAGACTGACTTAGAATTGTCAGAGCAGGGAATACAGAAACAAAAGTTGAATTGGTTGACACAGACACATCCAGCTGTACACTTGCAATCTAGCAAGGACAGATGATTAGCATTTTTATTAGAAGAAGAAGAGAAAGCCTTATGTGAGATACCGACGGCTCTTTGGTCAACAGGCAAGTCAGATGTAGGACTTATTCGAACAGCAGGACCAGTTACAATTACACCAAAGTCGGCATTTAGGCCACAGAATAGACAATACCCTTTGAGAAAAGATGCAGAAATAGGAATCAAACCTATAATAGCAGCATTACTCAAAGAAGGAGTACTGGTAGAATCTCCTGATTCACCATGTAACACACCCCTATTTCCTGTTAAAAAAGCAAACGGGGAATGGTGGATGGTTCAAGATTTACAAGCTGTAAACAATGCAGTGATACCCAAAACACCCACGGTGCCAGACCTACATACTTTGTTAAATGACTTGAAACTGCAACAGAAATATTTCTCTGTGGTAGATATCAGTAATGCTTTCTTTTCAATACCTATACATTCTGATAGTCAATACTGGTTTGCATTTACATTTCAGGGTAAAAGGTATACCTATACTCGACTACCACAGGGATATTGTGAAAGCCCAACAATATTCACACAAGAAATGGCTAGCAACTTGGCAGGGTTTACCCCACCAGGAGGTAGTCAAATTCTACTTTACGTAGATGACATCTTGCTAGCAGCCCCCACCCAGCAGCAATGCAGGGAAGATACTGTAGCGCTATTGAAATTTTTAGCAACACAAGGACACAAAGTGAACAAAAATAAGTTACAACTTTGGAAAAAGCAAGTTAAATACTTAGGATATGTGATATCCAATGAAGGTAGGATATTAGACGAAGATAGAAAAACAGCAGTTTTGCAAGCACCCAAACCAACAACCAAAAAGGAAATGATGTCCTTCTTGGGGACAACTAATTTCTGTCGGAGTTGGATACCAAATTATGCTTTGGAATCTGCTCCAGTGACTGACTTGATATATAAAATGCCAATGGCAGCACAAGATTTATTACAATGGACACCCAAAGCGGAAACGGCTTTCTGCAGGTTGAAGCAGTTGATAGCTTCTTCATTAGTTTTAGGACTCCCAAATTATCACAAACGGTTCTTTCAGACGGTAGATTGCAAGCAAGGATATATGACGTCAGTGCTGATGCAACAACATGGGGATAAGCAGTGCCCCATAGCCTATTATTCATCGCAGTTAGACCCAGTGGCGCAATCTTTGCCTCACTGTGTGCAAGCAGTAGTTGCAGCTGCAATGGCAGTACAGGCCTCAGTGGTGTTGTTCCACCCTCTCACATTGAGAGTGCCTCATGCAGTCACAATAATTTTACTGCAAGAAAAAGTAGCATACCTCTCTCCTGCTAGACATCTTTCATGTATGACTATACTGTTGAGCCAACCTCATATGACAATTGAACAATGTATGACATTAAATCCATCAACATTACTCCCAACTCCTGTGGATGGCACACTGCACAGCTGCCTACAGGAAATTGAACAGTTAACCTTGCCTAGACAAGATCTCACAGATATGCCCTTGGATGATGCCGAGGTGACATATTACGTGGACGGCTCATGCAGAAGCGGCCCTACAGGAAAGAATCTAGTGGGGTATGCAGTAGTTACAGATACTGAAATTTTAGAAGCCCAACCCTTACCACATAACTTATCTGCACAAGCAGCAGAATTGATAGCTTTGACACGAGCATGTACTTTAGCAAAAAACAAATGTGTAAACATATATACTGATAGTCAGTATGCTTTCTCTACAGTGCATGTATTTGCGCAACAATGGAAGAATAGAGGAATGATAACATCTAGTGGAAAAGCAATTAATCATGCGCAGCTTATTTTGGAATTATTAGAATCTATTCAGTTACCTACTAAAGTAGCTATTTGCAAATGTATAGCTCATACAAAACAACAGGATAGAATTTCGAAAGGCAATGCGAGAGCTGATGCAGCTGCAAAGCAAGCGGCCTCAGACTCAGAAAGTTTACATTTGAATGAGGAATTACAACCCTCTGAGATTTTAGATTTAGACATGTTGAAAACAATGTAGATGCTTACTACAAAAGCAGAAAAACAAAAATGGGTAAAACAAGGTGCAATTCTTGAAAATGGACTGTACATTTCCAAAGAGAAAAAAACAATATTGCCGTCTAATTTATTTAGATATGCAGCTTTGTTGAGCCATGGGCAGTGCCATGTCTCAACAAGGGGGATGGTACAGTTAGTAAACCGAATATTCCAAACATACGTATTCACAAACTACACAAAAAAATTTTGTGCAGCTTGTCATACTTGTAACAAGCATCATGCACAAGGGGCATTTAAACCTAAGCAAGGAAGTTTTCCTATACCACCATATCCGTTCCATACTATTTGTATGGATTTCATAGAATTGAATAAATGCGAAGGGAAAAAATATTGTCTAGTCATTGTAGATATGTTTTCTAAATGGGTAGAAGTTTTTCCAACTAAAAATCCAGATGCAGCAACAGTGGAGAAAGCCCTGATAAAAGAAGTAATCCCTAGGTTTGGCATTCCGGAAAGGATTTATAGTGACAATGGCACACATTTTGTCAATCAGACAATCCAACAACTTGGAAGATTTTTTTGGAATCTCCTTGAAAAACCATTGTGCCTACCACCCAAAGTCAGCAGGACTGGTGGAAAGGTACAATGGAACCCTTAAAAGTAAACTTAGGAAGTTAGTTGATGAGACCCAGAAGAACTGGATACACTGTTTGCCTTTAGCGCTGCTGAGTATGAGAACGGTTCCAAATGTGAAGGGTTTGACTCCCTTTGAAATGGTTTTTGGGAGAGCATATTAACACATACCTAGCCATGAAGCGTGTATATGCAGAGACTATGAACATTTCAAATTGCTGGGTTTGTACAGCTATACCAACAGCATATGGAGGACTGATAATGTCCGCTGTCCCTTTAGGGATGAATGAGACTTGGGAGAATTTACTTTTTGATACAGGAACTGTGAGATCACAGGACAAAATAGCTTTATTTTTACCTGTCACACAAAAGGGAATTGTATGTTTTTACAAAAATGACACTCTCCAGGTGGGCTGGAGCAATTGTAATATAACAATATCTTATTGGTGTTATATTAAGACTATTAATGGCAATATTCTTTGCAATACTGATTATGACTCATATTTAAACTCAAGGAAAACAACCATGAATGAAATTTGCAAAAATCCTGTTTTATTTAAACAATTATCAGTTATAGACCAGAAAATGTTTCATGCAGGGTTAATGCGTATTAGTACTAAAGTAGAAAAATGCTATTTTATTTGTGGGAAAAAAGCATATAAATGGCTACCTGAGAATTGGTCCGGCAGTTGTTTTTTGGGTTATCTGGTTCTGGCTATAAGACATACTGCAGAATTACCTTTGGGTAAGATACGAAACGTGAGAGAAGCAGCCAGAAAACCTGAAGGTCCAGTCGAGAAACCTGTAAATCCAGTAGGACAGATCAAAGCTGGCTGGAAAGACCATAATAATGTAAAGGACAAAAGCAAATTGATTCATATGGATTTGAGTGACAGTGTTATATCTTGGGCAGGAATATTCCCAGCATATGGAGCAGTCAAAGCAATCTAGGAGTTGAGAAAACTATCGAAACTTCTCGAAGTAATGAGTAATGCAACTTTCTCTGCCCTAGAATTGGTGACTGATGAACTGAATGCAATGAGAACTGTTGTGCTACAAAATCGAATGGCTCTTGACTTCACCCTAGCGGCAAGAGGTGGTACGTGTGCACTTATCAAAGAAGAATGCTGTGTGTACATTCCGGACAATAGGCATGAAATAAACAACCACCTAGAGGTAATTCAGCAAGTATCAGCCATGACTGAACCAGGCCCAAACCCACTGATGTACTTTTTCCAGAATCTATTTGGGGGGGTGGGGTTCCATCCTAATGAATATTTTGATTGCTATTTGTGTGGGTATATTCCTAATAGGAGCATGTGTTTGCTGTGGAATTCCCTGCATGAAAAGATTAATCAAAGATTTTATCGATGTATCTGTTACTGAAACTTTGTACCAAGATATTGAGATTGAAAAATTGATCTCAGATGAAACTTTTTCTGAAGTATAGATCAAATGACACACCTAGCTGAAAATCCTTAGTGGAAGAGGTGAGGAGACGAAATGACATTATGCATACTCCAAAATAGAATAAAAAGTATTAATAGGAGGGAAAATGTTAGAAAAATATGTATCTGAATATATGTGAAATACTAGTTTAAAAGCAAAGTAGTATGTAATGCATTTTATTCTATTAATGATATAACAAAAAGGCTGAATTCATGTGTAATTGCAAGTAGTTTTGAAACTGCAGTGTGGCTTGTAGCAAGTTGACCTCCGCCCTGGCAGTTGCCAGCTCAGCAAGTCTTAACGTTTATGCTTTTCACAAGTGATTATCTGCTGGGTCAGGAAATTAAATATGTGAAATAATGAAATCTTCTGCTCTTTCCTGCTGGGATGATTTGGCCTTGTGTATGTGTTACTAAGATAACATGCAGCTGTTGGGAAAGTGTTACAGGGAACAAAGAAGTGTATTAAAAGACTGAATCTGCTATTGTATTTGGACTAGGTTGAAGCCTTGAAGAAGTAACTTTACAGAAAGACATTATGTCTGACCAGGAGGATAGCAAGGCCATATTGCTACCAGAGGAAAACTTTTTTTAAATATACAGCATCAGCAATATTTTATGAATAGAGGACTGTAAGCTAAAGTGATGTAGATGCCCTGTGACATACCACGTCAGTAAGGTGGGCACAACTTGAATGTAAAGACTATAAAATTGTATACTTCCTGTTTCATGTCAGACAAAATTCTGTACTTGTACGTTTTTTGCCTCCTGGTGTATACTAGTAAACTTTTGAACCTGAACCTCCTGTGTATTGATCTCTTGATTTTATTTAACACTCATGTACACAGACAACCCTCTCCTCCTCCCAACAAATTACAACACATGTGAGAGATGCAACCATATAGCCAAACTGGAGGCTAAGCTCTCTCAACTCAGTACTGGCGTAACCAGTCAGGAGGAGAAGGAAACCACACTCACTATGATTCCAGTCTCACATAGACCTACCACGACAGCAAACCAAACACATAAACACACAAAAACATACTCGGAGGCTCTAAATAAAAATCTGCCTAAGCAGCAGAGACCTCCAAAGCAGACACCAAGCAACCGCTACACCAAAACAAAACACGTGCAACACATAGCTCACAAAGCCAGTGTGCTGAACAGTCACAGCCCATAAGGCTAAACAACACACCTGATACACTTGTAATAGGTGACTCTATCGTCAGGCACACTGACGTCCCACTCACCAGGCTGAACAAGGAGAAGGTCATGGTGAGCTGCCTGTCGGGCGCTAGGATCCGCCACATAACACAAGCACTCAGGTCACTCCAAGGCAAGTACAAATATGACTCGTTCATTGTCCATGCTGGTGTGAATGACCTGAGATGTACCTCCCTGGACTACATGAAAAGAGACATAGAGGAGCTCTCTGAGCATGTAGCCCAGGCTGGTATGACCCTGACCTTGAGTAGCATCTTACCCTCACCAAGAATGATGCCACAATATGAAGACAAGATGATCAGTTTCAACAATTGGCTTAAGTATTGGTGTCATTCAAAGGGGATCCAATGCCTGTCAGCCTGGGATGACATGCTCGACAAGCCATGATGCTTTGGTAGGGACGGCTTGTACCTGTCACCACTGGGCTTTCGGATATTGGCAAAGGCTCTTCCTTCCCCCATAGTGCCTTTTTTAGGCAAGGATCAAAAGACAAACCCACCTCCATAGGTATCACAAGGGATAAGAAACTAAGAGTAATGCTACTCAACGTCAGAAGTCTAAACCTCAAGATGCACACACTCGAAACTCTCCTTAGCATGGAGAACATCAATATCTGTGCAGTAACAGAAACCTGCTTCAAGGCTCCCGAGAGCACCCCAGCACTACCAGGTTATACCTCATACCATGCTTTTCGGCCCCAAAACTTGGACCGAACCAGAAAAGGAGGGGGAGTATCAATATTCGTCAAAGATACCCACACCTCCAGGTTGGTGGCACAGCACGAAACATCAGAGACTATCCATGTGCAACTAACAGTGGGTAAAACTGCCTTCCAGTTTATAGCCTGCTACAGACCACCCTCCCAAACCCAGGAACCCCACTCGGCCTTCCTGAGAACACTGGAAAATATGAAGGTCTCTCCAAACGCCATTATATTGGGTGACTTCAACTACCCAAACATAGACTGGGAGCATTACTCTAGCTCCAACACCCTAGCCCAAAGGTTCCTAGAATTTATAAACTCAAATGTTATGGAACAACTTGTTACCACTCCCACAAGAGGGGAAAACATACTGGACCTGATCATTACCAACATGGGGACTCTATGCTCCAGACCAGAAGTGTATCCCTCACTGGTAAGATCAGACCATAAACTAATCTCACTGGATATTCACATCCCAACCCCACCCCCTGCCCAGAAAACCACAGTGAAAAACTTCTCTAAAGCAAATTTCACACTCCTCAAAACTGAGGTGGCATCCTTCAAAGCCCCCAAGCCTGTGGAAAATACGGCCCAGACAGCAGAATCCTTTATAAACGCATTCTATGAACACCTTCAGGAATGCATGGATCATGCAATCCCAAATAAAACCAAGACCCAATCCTCCAAAGGCAGACGTCCTGTCTGGTGGACCCTAGCCATAAACAAACTATACAATAGAAGGAGGAAGCTACTACATGATAGAGCAAAATCCCAAAAAGGGAAGGCATCTCTGATCAGTATTAGCAAAAAATTACGGGCACTCATAAAATCATCTAAGGCCAGCTTCGAGAAAAAAATTGCACAGGACACTAAGGATAATCACAAGGCTTTCTTTAGTTATGTTAGGAACCTGGGTGGGAGTTCCCAGATATGCTCAGAATTAGTCCAAAATGACAAAAAATACATCAAACCCACAGACATTGCCAACATCCTAGCTGACAGGTTCAGCGCAAACTTCTCCTCCCCCCTCTCCCCACCAAATGGGCAAATATCTATCCCAGCAGAGTGCTGCCCCCCCTGACATCTCAGATGCTCAAGTAAGAGCTGCCCTCTCCAAAACAAAAAACACAGCATCAATGGGACCAGACGGTGTCCCGGGCTGCGTCCTACATGAACTCCAAGAACAGCTAAACCCAAACATAAAACTACTGTTCAATCTCAGCCTTACTACGGGATATGTACCCAAAGAGCGGAGTACAGCAACAGTGGTCCTTCTCCACAAAGGTGGTGCCTCAATGGATCCTGGAAACTATCGCCCCATAAGCCTGACTAGCTTGGTCTGCAAAGCTATGGAAAGGATCATCATGGACCTCAAAAATAAAGATATTGGGGACCTACAGACGCTGGATCCTACCCAGTTCGTCTTTGTTAAGGGCAGATCCTGCCTCTTAAACCTGGTCGATTTCTTTGAAACAGTCACCAAGGCCATTGACGATGGGAAGGTGGTCCACAAAGCCTACCTGGACCTCACAAAAGCCTTCGATACAATACCCCACTCGGGCATTATAGATAAGCTCACCAGCTTAAATATAAACCCCTATATCACTAGATGGGTTGCAAACTGGCTCAAGGACAGAACCCACATGGTTAGAATTGCTGGAGCCATGTCAGACTCCACACCAGTTACAAGTGGCATCCCACAAGGCTCAGTCCTGGGACCTCTCTTGTTCGGTATATATTTCTCGGAGGTACAGGCCAACACGGAAGGACTGTGGCTGACCAAGTTCGCAGATGACTGCAAACTGGGCAGCATAATCAACTCTCCAGCCAACACAAGCATCCTCCAAAAGGGCCTCATAGAAGCAGACAACTGGTGCCAGATCCATGGCCTCAAGCTAAACGCCAAAAAGTGTATAGTCATCCCCTTTGGCAAAAACAAAGTGCCCACAAATTACCACATAGGTGGTAATCCATTAAGTACAGAAGAAGTAATTAGGGACCTGGGGACCCAAGTTGATAGCAATCTCTCATTTGACAACCACGTGGCCGAAGTTGTTAGAAAAACATTTTATATAGCCCACCTAATCATGAAGGGATTCACATCTAGATCAGGGGAGGTCATCGTGCCCCTTTACTCATCCCTCATCAGGCCCATAATTGAGTACAATGCCTCTTTTGGGATGTACCTTACCAGACACCTGCAGCAACTGGAAAGACCCCAAAAGTACCCCACCAAGAGGATCAAAGGGCTCAAACAGATGCCATATGCTGCCCAATTAAAGAAACTCCAGCTCTACTCAGTGGCATACCGCCTGCTCAGAGGTGATCTGTGCCTGACGTATAAAGCCATGTCCAACCCGGAATTAATGGACATGCTGCACCTCAGAAAATCCAAATCCCATCAAGGTACGTGCTCGAGAGACTTAAACCTCAGCACTGAAATAAATAGGACATGCTGGAGGGACAGATTCATAACCCAGAGGCTCCCTTCACTCTGGAATAAAATCCCATTCCAGGTTAGGCAGAGTCCCTCATTGACTCTCTTCAAGAGGAATCTTGATGAGTGGATGGGAGATCGTAGGTTTACCACGGGTATCACTTCTGTGTCACTGATAGACATAGGCACAGTATACTAACCTTGAAAAAGGGCATAGCAAAATTAATTTAAAATGGGTGGCGAAAGCCAAACACACTCTGGCTAGGTTTATAAATGCCCTAGGGCAGATAGCCTAGTATGAACCTATGAACCTATTTATTATTTATTTATTGTTTTAATTGGTTCAGTCCCACTAGGCTAGTGGTCTTTATTAAAGGGAGACCCAAGGTGGCATTTCTACTGCTAAAGAAAATTTCACCTAGGCCTCTGAGAACTTCCCCCTACTTTTCAATATCTGCCATTGGATCTTTTACATCCACATGAGCTACCACCAGTTCAATCAGATAGGACAACAGTTTAATGTGTCATTCAAAGGCAGCACACTGAGAACTGTAGGACCCCGACAATGCTGCATTGTAATATCAGCAAACCAATCAGCTTGAGAAGGAATAGAACCCACAACTTTCTACTCTTCCACCACCAAAGCTGAGTGTGCTAAATACATTAACAGCTTAATTAAAAACAATTATCCATTAAATTTCATGCCAAAATTCACTTGACATTATACAGTTCTGAATTAATAAATGAATGAATAAATAAACATGTAAAACACTTTACAGCAGCTACTTTAATAATAAATAAGCACATTCATCAGACGAAGCTCCTTCAAAAAAAAAATAATATACAAAGCCAACCTTAGATATATTTTTTGTAATCATATAACATTAAAACTTTAACTAACTGGACAATGATTTAGCAAATATTGATATTAAAACATACATCTATTCAGACTGCAAAGCTACACAAACATTTAAAATTCACATTGCATTTAAAAGAGGTGGGGATAACGTATTGAATCTGAAGTACTAGGTTACTTCATTTTTAAAGCACTATCTATATCCTCACATCTATCCAGATCTGATGTAACCTAGAAGATATGAAATCATTGTTTCTAAAACTTACACATATTAATGTGCTTAGCTAGAAGGCTTTTATTATCATATAACTCTCTTAAATACTTTATCCATGAACGAGTCCCTCAGTTTATCTGTGGTATGACCGCAGTTTGTCTCATTAGGGGTAATATATAATTATTGACCATGGGTGGTTAAGGCCAGTGTATAACTAAATGTCAAAGTTCATTTCAAGTACAAAAAGGGACAATGGGTAGGCTTAAATTGGCTTGCAAGGGCAGAGACCTAATACTTACCTATGTACTTTTTCCTTTTTAGCAGAATCTACATGTTCAGCAATTTTTCCCATAAAAGTTTTGTAGTTTTATATATAAATTAGTACTCCCATTTTATACTTTGTGCATTGTCTGTGGAGCAGGCACCTCTTCCTTTAGAACCAAAAATGTACTTTAATTGTCACTATGACATGTATGTACTTTGAGTACACTTTCCACAAGGATAAGTACCTCTGGGTTTGTCACAAGCAGTATGCTCTTTCACTATCTTATTAACTTGAAAATAACTCTTTAAGATCCTAGCCATTTTATTGACAAATTGGTCACACTGTACCAAAAATCCTGCTTAAAAATTCACTGCTCATAAGAAGGCTTCAGTTTTTTTTATTGCCTTAATGTAGGGAGCTCTACCATAAACATGATGCCCCTGGCCAAAGAATATTTCTACCCATCAATATCTGTGAAGTGTGCATTTTGTTGTACTAAACCAATATTAAATCTGTTATAAACTTTCAGTGCTTAACTCATTACAGCGAAGTATCACCTCCAAGTGGTTCTGCAGTTTCATCCTACTGACATCTCTAGGCGTCAAATATTGGTTGTGCATAGTCACATTAATAATTACAACATCATGTACATACAACGTATTAAAATATTTCATCATAAAGCTTACACAATAGCAAACACAACTGCATTGATATTTGAACTCTATCTAGTGCAGATAAAGAGATATGAATTGCTCTTGCTATAATATTTATTTATATTGTCATACATTTCAGGTGTCTCTGAATAGCTCAACAGTCCAGTAACACAGACAGAACTCCTTAGCCTCATCTGAAAACTCTCAGCTGGGTGAACAAAGTGCTGCTGACAGTATGTGTCTAACCTGACTAGTTGGTGATATACTGTTAAGTTATTTATAAAATGCCACAGACTTAAAAGTTAATATGTTTATTGTGACTTATAAAATCCAGTTTAAGACCTACAGTATAAAGAATGTTACCAGTATAAAAATAGTTGGCACTGAAGGATTTGCCATTTACACTTCTTAGCTACATTTGCATTCCCAGAGATTTGAGCATTTGCCCCCTCTGTCTGACTTCACAGCAATAATCATTCTGGAACCATTTCAATAGCTAACAGACAACAAATAACAAGCAAGGAAAGAAGCAGTTAATTATACGTTATTTACACGTGACATTGTAGGAACAATGTGTTTAGTGAGGAATGCACACACTGACATAAGACAAAGTTGTCTTTAGAATGCACATGGGTATTACGGACTGATCTGCCTCTTCTCTCCATTTTAATAGGAAAATTATAAACACACACACACACATACACACACACACATAGATACACACACACATAGACACACACATAGATACATATATACATATTCATAATACACATACACAGCCATAGTATACATACAAGCAAGGACTCGCACACATATATACATGTCCATAATAGACATGCACATACATAGACACGCAGACACATATAAGCACACACACACACACACACACACATATATATATATATATATATATATATATATATATATATATATATATATATCCATAATCTACATGTACATGCACATATATACATATACAATAAACACACACACACACACACACACACATACACATATCCATAATACACACATATACACATACAGTGATACATATATACATATTCATAATACACATACACAGCCATAGTATAAATACAAGCAAGGACTCACACACATATATACATGTCCATAATAGGCATGCACATACATAGACACACAGACACATATAAGCACACACACACACACACATATATATATATATATATATATATATATATATATATATATATATTTATATCCATAATCTACATGTACATGCACATATATACATATACAATAAACACACACACACACAAATACACATATCCATAATACACACATATACACATACAGTGATACATATATACATATTCATAATACACATACACAGCCATAGTATAAATACAAGCAAGGACTCACACACATATATACATGTCCATAATAGGCATGCACATACATAGACACACAGACACATATACGCACACACACACATGCACACACACACACACACATATATATATATATATATATGTATGTATATCCATAACCTACATGTACATACACATATACATATCCAGTACACACAAACACACACACACACACACACACACACACACACACACACACACATGCGCGTGCACGCACACATGCACACACACACACATAAATACACATATCCATAACGCGCACATATACACATACAGAGATACATATATACATATTCATAATACATTTACACAGCCATAGTATACATACAAGCAAGGACTCGCACACATATATACATGTCCATAATTGGCATGCAAATACATAGACACACAGGCACATATTAGTGCACACACACACACACACACATATATATATATATATATATATATATATACATACACACACACACACACACACACACACACACACACACACACACACACACACACACACACAACAATTTGATATTTTCACTACATAACAGGGGAAAAGAGTGAAAGAAAAATTCAGATTTATAAAAATCTGTCAAAGGTGAAGGCCAAGACAAACAGTTAGCCCTTTTAACTCCATTCTACTTCATAATTATGTATTAAAAACAAAGTACCACAGCAGACAGTGGTGAATAATTAAACAATGCTTAAAAGTTGCAAATTATTATATATTCATTGCAAAATTTATCACAATATAAATTTTCACTTCTACAATTAACATTAAGTTTTGCAGGTTAAGTTAAATTCAATTTAATATTTTTGTGTCCATCAAATTTATTTTATCTGTTGAAATTCCTTCCATCCATCTACTGCTTCATCTGGAACATCTAGAAACTGTTTTATAATCGAACATTCAGAGCTAAGATACCTATTTTGATTTGCTACCCTGAAGATGGATTCTCCATTGTCGTATTTCAGTAATGCTAGAATGATTAGTTTTGGTAGGGCTATGTTTGTGCATCAGCTTGTTCCTTCCTGAAAGTCTGTTGAAGTGCTTAACCAAAATGCTGAAAAGTTGTTGCAACTCACATAATGAGTAACACAGACAATGCTTTATGCATCAGGAATTTTAGCCAATTCAGACGTTTCCTGTAAGAGCAAGTCCAGAATTCTGCATTTTAAAGATTCACATCACTGTTTCATTTTAATAAGAACATCCAAAATGTATGTCAGATGACACTTCAAATTTATGATTTCCAACTTGTCTTTTTACATTTCCATTTGCTTAACCTCCCTGAAATCATCACTTCTCTTATGGAACTGCTGCCACATTTTTATAACCCTTGGTCTTTTTCTGTTATCTGTTGGATTTATGAAAATAAAGTCAGCTAAAGTGGTGCACAGCTTTCTCACACTATGCAACTCGACCATAATGAAGCTGTTAGGTACTTCAGCTCCACATTCTTAAACATACTAAATTCCCATACCCCACCTAGAACCATTAGAATATACTAAACTCACATGATATACCTAGAACCATTAGAACATACTAAATTCCCATGTTCCACCTAGAACCATTAGACCATACTAAACTCCCATGTACCACATAGAACCATTAGACCATACTAAACTCCCATGCTCCACCTAGAAACATTAGAACATACTAAATTCCCATACCCCACCTAGAACCATTAGAACATACTAAACTCCCATGTTCCCCCTAGAACCATTAGAACATACTAAACTCCCATGCTCCACCTAGAACCATTAGAACATACTAAACTCCTATGCTCCACCTAGAACCATTAGAACATACTAAATTCCCATGTTCCACCTAGAACCCTTAGAACATACTAAACTCCCATGTTCCACCTAGAACCATTAGAACATACTAAACTCCCATACCTGACCTAGAACCATTAGAACATACTAAACTCCCATACCTCACTTAGAACCATTAGAACATACTAAACTCCCATGCTCCACCTAGAACCATTAGAACATACTAAACTCCCATGCTCCACCTAGAACCATTAGAACTAAGTCTAACTATGCAGTCTGGTTGAGAAAAGAAACCAGATCTCTGTTTCAGGCAAGTGATAAAGCTTGGTCCAACTGGCACAAAGCAAAAACAATAAACTCAAAACAAACATACCTAGAACTCAGAAAAAAAACAAAAAATGATCAGAAGACAACATAAACTACTATCATAGCATACAAATGAAATGTCAACCTAATCCTAAAATGTTTTGGACAGCTGTTAATAATGTTCGTCAACAAGGAAAAATCTAAGACTCCTTCACCTACTACTACAAACACCTCCATTAATATTGCCAGCCAATTTAACAAATTTTTAACTGAATCCATACTTGCACTAGCAAATTCTCAAAGCTCCCCTCACCCCAGTGAAAAACACAAACACCTTACTAATGAAAACAGCTTTACCTTTCAAACTGTCCTTGTAAACTTGATTAAAAAAATACTCAAAAAGCTAAAACCAACCACAGTGGCTGCAGATGAGCTCTCAGCTGAATTTTTTAAAAATTGCCATTGACGTAATAGACTCCCCTGTAACCATCGTTATCAATTGTTCCAGCTATGAAAAACTAGTCTCTGACCTCTGGAAGGTCTCCCATATTATTCCCCCCTTCGGGGAAAACTCAAAAGAACTAACAAATTCCTGCCCCACAGCTATACTGTCGCCCTGCTCAAAAAATACTGGAAAGGTGTATTCACATACAAATTATGGAACACCTCAACAGACAAAAACTGCTCCCTAACACTCAGCATGGATTCAAGCCTTGATACAACCACTGATGTCATTCACTCACATAGTTAATGGGCATAGAAATGATGGTAAATATGTTTCGGCCATCTTTCTAGACCTTTCCAAGGCCTTTGATATAGTTAATCATAACAGGCTTATAAAACTTCTGTCAGAACTACATTTTAGCCAATCCACTATGGTATGGTTTGATAGTTACCTAAAAGGAAGACAGCAGGCAGTTAAATAGTACCAGGAGCTATCACCTCTGTTCTAAATTACAATAGGGTTTCCACAAGGCTCCATTCTCGGACATCTGTTATTTACTATATTCACCAATAACCTTCATTCCTCTAGACTCCCCTCTTCAGTTATCCAGTAGGCAGTTGACTCTACATTACTCTGTGCCACCTCTTCCCTCCAAGAACTACATCAGCAAACTCAGGCTTCCTTTCTCTCTGTCAAGTCTTGGCTCACTGACCATCACCTAATACTCAACCCAAACAAAACTAAACTTATCTTCCAACCTACACAACAAACCAGTCCCGACCTCTCATTTAACATCATATCCAGTAACAAAACTATCATATCTCCTGTTACCCACCCAAAGCTTCTTGGTGTTGTGATTGACTGTAACCATGAAAGTCAATATCCATATCTCTCTCAACATAAAAAAGTCCATAAAAAAACAGGTACACTGTATAGAAATAAACAGGCCTTAACAAGCACTGCTAAGGCCGGTATTGCATGCACACATCTCATCTCTGCACTACTATATGCCTCTCAAATCCTTACCAACCTTAAAAAATCTGACTTAACCAAACTAGAAGCCTGCTATAATAAAATTGTCAAATTCACTACTAACAGCTCTTACAGATCACACCACTGTATAGCTCTCAAACAGCTCAATTGACTTGAACTTCCTCACCTACTTCTATATAATCAACTAGGCCGCAGTGGTGCAGCAGTTAGCATTGTCGCCTCACAGCAAGAGGTTCTCCAGTTCAATTCTTGGCTGAAGCACCTTCTGTGTGGAGTCTGCATGTCCTCCCCACAGTCAAATGATGTCTAAAGACATGCAGGTAGGTGCGTGTGTGAATGGGTGTGCCTTCTTTGAAGGTTGGGCGTCCGGTTGGCAACTCAGCACCATAAAAATCAACTGCCAATCATTAGCGGACCGGAGTTCCGCTGTGGAAATTCCTAACCAGGATAAGCCAAATGACATACATACCCTGTCATATAAACTTCTATATCATTCCAAGAAAAACCCTTCAGTACTAGACCTGATAATTCCATACTCCTGTACCAGAAAACTCTGCTCCACTAACAAACTTCTACTCAAAATAACTGTCACTAAAATAATAATGCAGCTGTTTCATCCCCCTACTCTAACACAATAGCCAAAGAATGGAATAAACTTCCCCATCTCATCACTGCCACAGATTCCATACATGAATTTAAAAAGTCATTAAAATCACATTTGTTGAACTCACGGCTCTGCAGCTGTGACAGCCCATGTTTATACTAGGACCCTTCCCTTCTCTCACTCTGTCTCCTTATTTCTGTACTTGTCAATCATACCCTCACCCCATCCTCCTTCTCTCCTCACATCTCTTATCATAACACCTACCTGTACCTTACCCTTGCTGTACTTAATGACAGCTGCTAAAATGTAAAAACTACTTTCGGTTGAAACTAATATGTTAAATTGTTGGTGCTATTATATGATATGTCATATGTTATATTATATGATATATCATATGTTATATTATATATGTCATATGTTATATTATATGATATGTCATATGTTATATTATATGATATGTCATATGTTATATTATATGATATATCATATGTTATATTATATATGTCATATGTTATATTATATGTCATATGTTATATTATATGATATGTCATATGTTATATTATATGATATATCATATGTTATATTATATATGTCATATGTTATATTATATGATATGTCATATGTTATATTATATATGTCATATGTTATATTATATATGTCATATGTTATATTATATGATATGTCATATGTTATATTATATGATATATCATATGTTATATTATATATGTCATATGTTATATTATATGATATGTCATATGTTATATTATATGATATATCATATGTTATATTATATATGTCATATGTTATATTATATATGTCATATGTTATATGATATGTCATATATTAAATAATGATGCTTGTCATTAATGTACTGTACTGTGTGAATTCAAATGGAAGACTAGTATTGTGTGCGTAACTGTTAATTGTGGAGCTTTTCTACCCAGGCCTCCGCTGAAAAAGGACCCATGTCCAGCCAGACTTTCCCGGTAAACAAATGTAAAATAAATAAATAATAAAAAAATAAGGTAAAAATATGTATATATTTTTGTGAAATGCTTGAGGAATATAACTACACATCACATGTAATTGTTTTGCTGTAGAGTTGTACTTAACTGGAAAATGTGAACTGGGAAACAAACAGCAACATTTTCATATGGAGCAGGGGAAAAACACAAGCAATCATATCCCTTCAGACAAGCTCTAAGAGCTACTTACAGTTACTTAAAACATTAAATCACATAGCTGAACCAGTCATTTCCAGTGTCCTCAGGCATTAACAAGAAAACCTAAGATAAAAAACACTACAGAAATAAGCAAAAGCCATCCGGGGTGCAAGAACGAGACTGCTAATAAATCCGTTAAGTGCTTTAGTTTAATGCACACTTTTCATTTGATACGAGGATCAAACTTCATCAGACAAAGAATAAATAAATAACACATTATTTAACATGTAGTTTAAAAATCACATGATATCCACTTCCCTATCAGTACAAAAATAATGAATAATTAACTTTCTACATTATAGATGCCCACCCACAGCCTTCATTCACATAATTCAAAGCAGGAGAATAAGAAGCACAAACTACTCGACACCCAAATACTAGGTGTCACCTTCTAAAACCTGAAATATATAAAAACATTTAAACAGAGCACCTTGACTTCTGGACATTAAATCATGGATAAAAGAGGGTAAATGTAAGTGGTTTACTAAACAGATAAAATCTATGCTACCTAGCAGTTTTGTGCAACTTAAAGTGGTAGCCTGTGTTCGATACCATACTAACTGAAGAGACCCATACTAAAAGGATCAAGTGCATGCCATGCAGTTCTAAATACAATTATTTATGAGCAATTAAGACTTCTATTGTCTCTAAAAATATATAGTCACTTTCGACTTCCCACTTAATGCTGAAATTCATCGTTCTAAGGTACTGTACCTTCGTCACTGTTTATGTACCCCCCAAGTGGATATATATTATATTAACCTTCATGTTTACCTTGCCAAATTTTTTAACTTTAATATACATTTAATTGAACAAAAACTGTTCAGTCCAGGGAACTTATATGCATTTAATTTAATCTGCCAGTGTCATTCCAGTTTTTTTAGCTTCAGGTCCTCTGGACCCCCTCCAATGTTGTATGGGACTTCATCTATCACTAAATATTTAAATGTGTGTTCTGGTTCCACCAATATGTGTTTTGCCAATGAAATGTCCAACTTCCCCTTGCCGATTGCATACTGGTGTTCATAAATACATTCATGTAACTTGCATTCCGTTTTGCCTGTATAATAGGCAGGGCATTTTTGGCATATGGCAAGGAAGACAACAGACTTAGAATTACAATTAAATTTGTTCCTAATTCTATATACAGTCTCATTGATGTTAAAAGATGATGTTGCTTCTATATGTTTACAGAATTTACAACCTTCGCATCTAGTCACACCTAAAAGGTTTGATTTTCTAATACTTTTACACTCAAGCAGGTTTTTCAAATTGGGGCCCCTTTTATAACTGATTCTAGGTGGACACCCTACTTTCTGGGATAAATCCATATCACTTCTAATTAAATCCCAGTTCTTGTTTAGGATATATCTCACAATGTAACTATCTGCACTAAATGTGGTAGTAAAACTCAATGTGAAACACTTTGGACCATCTTTCCTAGAATCTGAGCTGCTGCTAACCTGCTCATTAACAAGGGTAATAACACTGGTGTTACTTAAAATAGGAGAATATATCCCTTTAATACTCTTGAGTTTAACCTCCATTCTCAAAGAATCAATGAATTTCATTGGGTAACCCTTGACTAATAAACATTTCTTTAAGGTTGCACATTCCAACTGGAAGTCAGCCTCTAAGGTGACTGTCCTTGCTGCTCTTACTGGCTGACCTTTGACAACAGAACGTTTTTGGTGATAGGGGTGGATGCTCATGAAATGCAGAAAGGAATCAGAATAGGTTCTCTTTCTGTACACTTTTGCTACATAACCTTGGTTGAGGACATCCTTCCTTAAGCTAATGTCCAAATAACTAATCTCTTCCTTGCTAAAATTAAATGTAAATTTAAGAAAGCTTGTTGCATTACTGAAATAATCAACCGAGGCCTCAGCTTTACCTATGTCACCCTTGATGATAATGAAGATATCATCCAAAAAAGGGGTGTAAAAAAGGATATCCTCCCTGATATTATCCACTTTAAATATGAATTCAGATTCCCAGTGGGCCATGACTAAATTTGATACACTGGCACCACATGGTGAACCCATGGCCACCCCTATTTTTTGCAAGTAATATTCTTTGTCAAAGAGAAAGTAGTTGCTAGATAATATTAGATTTAATAGTTCCATCACCAAATTAGTCTCACTATTTGTTGTGCCTCTTCTACTTAATATGAACCTGATCCAATCTAGGCCTACCTCATGCAGAACTGAGGTATATAAATCCTTAACATCAATTGTGAGGAAACCATGGTCCCTATCAAAATGTAGTTGGTCGATTTTCTGTAAAATCGACCATGAATCCCTACAAATCTGTTTTTCATGGACCAGGTATTTTTTCAGGATTGAATCCACCAATTTAGCAAAAGGGTAGGTGATTGAGTTCCTAGTATCTACTAGGGGTTGCACTGGTGGATCAAACCTTTATGGATTTTGGGAATCCTGAATAAAGCTGGTGTTTGAGGAAAAGGCATGCTCAAATAATTGTAACTAGTTACATCAATCCTTCCCTCTATAAATAGCTCTTCAATCTGGCTTCTTATTCATTGTTGGGCTACATTAAATTAATTCAAGGAAGCCTTATGGTATGCTTTCATATCCAGGATCTTCTGCATGTGGGCTATATAATCCCAGTTATCCATGATAGTTAATCCCCCATCCTTATCTGCCTTAGTGTCCCTCACGTCTGCCACTCTTACCAAATTAAGAGCCTCCCATTCCTGTTTGGTGACATTCAGTTGGCCACTGGCGATAGATTTATGCCCCTTGTTGGCTCTAGTATAAGCAGAACATAGGTCCAATTCACACAGTCGTTCAAATGACTGTAAAGTGGGATGATTAGGTGGATTAAATGTGCAGCTATATGCAAAGGATTCTCCACAACATTAGAATTGTCACCTAGGACAGCCTTCAGGTTAAGCTTCCTAATGTAACACTTAAAGTCAATGATTGTTCTAGGTAGATTCATGTAAAATCTAGGAACAAAGGTATAGCCTTTAGCCAGTAAATCTATTAATTCTGGTGCAACACAGACTGAAGAGAAATTAAAGATTTTAAAGTCACCTGACCCATTAGTATGTTCAAATTGGAAATTGGGTCCAGTTCTAACGTTTCCGTTTGTAGAACTTCTGTTTGTTCTTCCTGTTCTGTATTTTGTTTTGCTGTTTGGGGACTGCCCCCAATTGACTGGGTTCCCAAAAATTTAGTTGGTTCTGATCATTAGATGTGGCATCAGAATTTATGTTATGACCTTGGTTCCTAATTCTTTCTCTTCTCCTGACCACATTGGTTCCTGGGTTCTCATCTGGTTCAGGAATCGGGTCAACCTCCAGTGAACCATTTCCTTCATATGTAGGCCATTCCTTATACTGATGGTTACTGTTGGAGGCCCACAATTGTGAATTTGGTGGCAATGGGTAAGCAGTACCCGCATCGTAGGCTAGCCTGTCATGCTGTAACATTTTTACTTTAGTAGCCTTTAACTTAATCAAGAATTGGTCAATGCTACTGAAATTCTGGTGTAATCAAATTTATAGCTAGCAAAAGCTAGTTCTGTTTTAATTTCATTGTCCAATAATGTGACTTCCTTAGAAACTGCATCAACCCATAGGGTGTATTGCTTCACCATTAGTTCCATCAACTCTATTCTCTGTTTATCAAATAAGTTTATTAAGTCTAAATGAAAAGGCGAGTTACCTTCAAGTCCGGTGGGATATTGGACTTTCCGTAAACCTTTTGGTACCATGTGCTGTTTGATACATTCCTTAATATATTGGACTTTCCATAAACCGTTTGGTACCATGTGCTGCTTGATACATTCCTTAATATATTGGACTTTCCGTAAACCTTTTGGTACCATGTGCTGCTTGATACATTCCTTAATATACTGGACTTTCCGTAAACCATTTGGTACCATGTGCTGCTTGATACATTCCTTAATATATTGGACTTTCCGTAAACCATTTGGTACCATGTGCTGCTTGATACATTCCTTAATATATTGGACTTTCCGTAAACCATTTGGTACCATGTGCAGCTTGATACATTCCTTAATATATTGGACTTTCCGTAAACCATTTGGTACCATGTGCTGCTTGATACATTCCTTAATATATTGTATTTCCAATTGTAGCTTCTTCACTTTCAGTAGCTTGTGATCCAAGTTGTTTAATGTATCTGCTACAACACCACCAGCCTGTTGTCCCCATTCAGAAGCAAGGGAATCAAATGACAAAGCCACTATACCATTAACCCAGTCTTCCAACACAGGAACCCCAATAAGCCCCAAGGTAGAATTTGTCAAAATAAATCCATTTAGTACTGCTCCATCCATCGCAAATCTATATGCATTATTGTTCTGTTGAGAAGCAGCATCTATCATTGTATTGTTTATGTCCAGCCAGTGGTGTGCCTTTGGAAGGCACATTAGCTGAGCGGTTTTCTTTAAATTGTTGGTCAAATGCTTCAATTTGCATAGTCAAAGAGTCCACCTTCTGTGTAAGGACTTCTATCAGAGCCGTGAGATTAACTTTCTCACTGCTCGCAGCCAGCTGTGAAAACAGGTTTGGGTTTGACAACCCACCGGACACCAAAACAAACAAAAACAAGAAAAAAAACAAGATAAAAATCACTACAGAAATAAGCAAAAGCCTTCCGAGGTGCAAGAATGAGACTGCTAATAAATCCGTTAAGCTGCTTTAGTTGAATGCACACTTTTCATTTGATACGAGGATCAAACTTCATCAGACAAAGAATGAATAAAAAACACATTATTTAAAACATAGTCTGAGTCTGTTTGTACATGCTTGTGCAAGTTACTGTGGATTACTTTGTACCTTAAGGCAATGAATTCAGAGTCAAATGGTGGGTGGGTTTGGGAAGTCAGGACTTGTTACCTTGGTCTATGGCTGTTTAATATGAAGCCTATTTGAGTAAAGTTGTTGTAGGCCAGTAGCACAAGCCAGCAGTGCAACACAATCAGACAATCACAAACACACACACACACACACACACACACACACACACACACACACACACACACACACACACACACACACACACACACACACACACTCCCTATCATAAAACATACAAATCAGTGAACCACCTTTAATTACTCTAAATATATGCACATCCAAAAAAAAAATGAAAACAAAACAAAAATGCAAAGCAAGCATTGTTCCATAGAAGAAGCCATCTCGCCCTGTATAGTCACACCCTCACTAGTTCAAACATACTAACTCTGAGACTGAAGCTGGCATTTCACCACTGGACCAGTAATCAAGGAGCCTTGATCTTCACCAATGACACCAGTAGGGGATGTTCACTGGGAGGATGGCAATTACACACACACAGTACTTCCAGATGCAGCTCTCTGCATCAAGTGCAATTTTCCTTAAGAGCACACAGAGACTACAGTTAGTCTGGGACTGGTTTCAACCTATTTCTCCAGATCCCCACTGGCACAGTTACAGAGCTGAGTCCTTAGCCAGGGTTCCAGGCCAAGTCCTCCAACATTCTCTCTGTCCAACCAGTGATTCATTTACCTGCTCAAGTAGCTGACAAACCAACACACAGTCTTTGAGATTTTGATTTGACACACACAACGGGGAAAGGCTGACCCAGCTTTACTAGCTATGCTCGCCTTTGCGCAGACTATAAGGTAATTTTCACTGCCATCAGAACCCCTTATCAGCTACTTTAAGGCCCTTAACAAAGGGTGTCCAATTTTACTGTGTAATATTAATATTAATACAAATGGAAGTTTGATGAAGAGCAAGGCTATTAGGAGTGGACCACCCAGTGTCACCAAATAAATATGCAAGTACTCCAAAACTTAAATAACTTTACACAGATCGGCTACAGTGAAAGGGTTCAATATATTTATTTATTTATTTTATTTTATTTATTTATTCCCAGTTTGATTACCGGGGAAGTTTACTGGGCCCAGAGAGTCTGTTTTCAGTGAAGGCCCGGGAAGAAAAGCTCCATGAAACAGATTACATTAATAATAAATAACAAAAGAACAAGACAATACTATATATATATATATATATATATATATATATATATATATATATATATATTTACAGTGACAACAAAGTTCACAAGAAATATTTAAAACAACATTACAGGACAGTCACAAATAGAGAAAGAAAAACATCTAAACTAAGCTTTACTATATTCTCGACTGTATCTAAGAGAATTACTATATCCTAGACACTTTTCATTAGAGCAAGGCAAATGTTATGGTGAATGGATCTTCTAGTTGTTAAACTAAGGAACTAGTTGTTGTCAGGTCTAAGACAGAATACCGAATGCTCTGTCTCACTAAGAGACTTCTCAAATTAATATCTAAACTATTACTTCTGGAATAGCTTGCAGAATGACATCATTTCTTGTCAGCTGACTTTTAGTTCCCAGGCACATAACAACCACTGATGGCAGCTGGTAGCATTTAGTATCGACCTGTAAAAATACATAGCAAGGGTTTTTCCTCAGATTGCTGGCAGATGCTGGAAGTCATAAAAGAACTGCATTCCTTCATGCTTTCAAGACAAGTAATTAAGTCACCATAAAGACAATACAAAATGTTTCCTAGTACAGACTTTGTGTCTGTTGCTGTATTGAAAAGTGTAAGATACCACATTTTATGACCTAGCCATAAAGCAATTTAATTTCAGGTATTTTTCTAAAATTTACTAGACTGAGGTTACCTCCTGTATCCCAGTTTCCACTGTTAAAAACAGTTACAATAGTGCATGTACATTTCTGTTGTTTTCCAGTAGGGCACACTGTTGGTCATTTTTAAACACAAGCCTTTTCAACACACACGTCTGTACATGCAGTTTGATATACATGACATACAGCTCTAATACATTTATAACACAAGCATCTTACAGAAATCATTTTGATATTCACCAATGACATATAATTATTTACAAAATTCCAGATAGCTGTGCTGGCAGTCTCCTTTCATCAAATATCTTCCTCCCTTGAAAACTCAATCTAGTTTTTCAAGTGGCCCTTGAGAAACGTTGCTTGAGAGGGATGTGCCTATCGGGGAATACATTACCCCATTCCCTGTCTTCAAAACATCCATGACACCCACAAACTGTAGAAATAACACACATGAAGGCAAGAGGCAAATCGATCCACTCCCATGTATTTATTTAGCACTTTCATTTATAAAATACAAACTTCCACCGAATAAAAGTTTAAAAATTTGAACCATAGTGGCCAACTCATTTATATATGCACTAAAAACCATGTGATAAAACTTGCCTCAGTTTAAAACCAGCATTTAAAGATATATTACATCTGCAGTTTGTATCACTAGCATTTTCATATACATTACATGCTTTCTCACTGCTAAGCTACACAAGCACATACTTACATGTAATATTACTAAAATAACTAAAATAACTCTACTAGATAAAGTCTTATATATGTAAATAAATGCATATATGGATCTAGCTATCGTGCTACCTATAACAAAGCTGACTTTAAACACAGTGTATGCCCCATGAACATAGTTATACCTAGGTAGCAAACTTGGCTTTCAGTCTCAGAATAGGACTGAGAGAAAGCACACCATTTATTCCTGGATAACTTGTTGTGTTGGTTCGCAGTTGCCATTTGAGTTCCTTAAATTCAAATAAATCATCTGCAGGACCCCCCCTCCCTTTCACCTATATCAACAGGATCTATAATAATATATTTAAAATGATGGTCTGCAAGTTGGAATATATGTTCAGCTAAGGCATTCCTTGAGTCTGCTTTACTGATATCATATTGATCTTGATATATTCTGGTTTTAAAGCTATTTTGTTCTATCATCCACCCCTCCCACTTTAAAGAAAAACTCAAACTTCATATAGACCAAACTTCAGACCAAACTCCATTGGCTGAATCTGCTTGACTGTTTTTCTTTGTACCTTCTAGCAAGGAAGGAAGAAAGTAGGTTATGGACTTATACCTAATTGTTCAGTAGGCCTCTAATATCTATTTTTACCAGGGCTCTACAGTTCGCTTGGGTTTGAGTAACCAGCAGCCTTACACCCCCTTTCCAGCTACCCAACAGACAATCCACCTCCTCACTTACAATAACCTACTCTCTTAGCATTAGATCTTCCATAGCTCATGACTAGCTAGCTCTCCCAAACACCTTTCTCAGTACTAGTTTTGTCCACTAGGTGGCACCCTTATCCTACTCCCTTATTCACTGCTTCTTACTCTCTCTCTCTGTCTAACCTCTGCAATTTCAATATATCTCTTCTTATCTTCCTTATTCACATCCTATCCAGTACTCACTGCCTCTCTCCCGATTTTACCCCTGCAACTGTACTATACCTTCTTAGTTCTTGATTCTGCTTCTCCTCTCATTCACCTACTGCTTAACAGTATTTTACCCTCTCCCATTTCTTATTAGATTAGAATCCTGTGGCATTCTAAACCTTCCCTACTCAGGCACTACCTCACTTACCCATAGTATCCTGCATTTCTGATAGTCTCCTCTCCAGCTTGTCCTTCGATTGTGTCTGCCCACTCCGTTCGCCCTACGGGCTCACTCCGCTCCCCTACCCTACCCCCAAATCCCACCCACCCCCAGTAGTCCTAATCTTATACTTCCTAAACCACACCCCTCACTCATCCTGCCTATTAGCCACCCAATCAATTTACTCCACCTAGCCACACCCTCCTCCTCTAATTCTTTCACTAGTACTCTCTACTTCTAGAGCTGTTTTCCCAAATAGCATCACTCCTTTCTCTAGATAAGTCTGTCCCACTCCTACCTCTCCTTCATTACTTTATCCCACCAAACCTCCTTAGTTTTATGTATAGTTGCAGTTTAACAACATGCAGACTACAATAAAAGTCTTCATAACCAACTTAACACTCCTAACTATATTCTTACCTGCCCTGACCTTAGCCTATCTCCTAACCCATTTTGAAAAATCCAATTTGTTTCTCTACAACCTCCCTCCAAGACAAACAACCACTGTTGATATCTTCCACTCCCATAAACACATTAACATAATTTCCACGCCCTGTTATATGTCACCTCAATACCATCGATGCACACACATAAAGCATAACCTGATAACAAAGAAATGGAAACTCCTAATTAACTATTTACACAACTCCATATCTAAACCACTAAGCCCTATCTTAAGGGATGGTGACATACACCCTAATCCAGGCCCTACCATAGCATCTACAATAAATATCCACTGCACATCTTACCTAAACCTGCCTACCTTAAGTAAACTCTCCAACTCTCTACTTATAGCACATCTCAATACCCGCAGTATCAATAACAAAATTGCCCATATTCATGCTCTCCTTGATACTCACTCCTTTGACATTTTCTGCCTTACAGAAACATGGTTAAAACCAGGAACTAAGGATAATGAAATTATCCCTCCTGGCTATAACATATTGAGACAAGACCACTTAAAACTTAAGGGCAGGGGAGTCGCACTCCTCTACAAAAATGGAGTACAGATCTCCTCTATAACTGAAAACCCACCCTTGCACAATAAGGCTGAAGTCCTAATCTCCAAACTGCAAATCAACCCAAACAAATCCCTCTATGTGATCTGTATCTACCTACCCCCTGGTAATAGCAACACTATAATAGAAGATATTGTTAGCTGGGTTTCCTCAACTTACCCTCAAGAAACAATAGTACTAGGTGACTTTAACACTGACTGGAAAACCATTAATACCACTAACCTTTCCACACATATTAATCTCCATGGTTTTATTCAAACTATCAACTTAGCGACCAGAATCAACAAACCAACCAAAAAAGAGAGCACCTTAGACTGGATACTTATAAATAAAGACCCACATACTTATAATGTAGGTACCTTACCAGATGATCTAAGTGATCATATGCTAACTTATATAATAAGACAAAAGAATGATATCTCTATCACTCCAGCCTATAGGATAACACGAACAAAGAAACACTTTAACCCTGTACTCTTCCAAAATGAACTCAAAGCTTGTGACTGGAAACCTGTAAAAATACTCCCACTAGATGAAGCTGTCAAATATTTTAACTCTAAATTTCTTGCAATCCTTGATGAGCATGCACCCAAACAATCTATTAGAATAAAATCCAAACCAGCCCCCTGGCTAACAAAAGAGACTAGACAAAAAATACTACTTAGAAATAAAGCTTGGGAAAACTGGAGAACTAACAGAACCTCCCCTGAAAGACAAACCTTTAGACAGCTGAGAAACATAACTAAAAAGGCTATACTCTCTGACAAAAAGAACTACTATAGTAAGCTACAACAAACACACCACAAGAAGCCTCAGAAATTTTGGACTAACATCAATAGACTCCTCAAACCTGGTCAGTCTAGCACACCATCCCCTCATGATGCTGATCATAACACTCCACTTCAAATAGCCAACAACTTCAACACCTATTTCACAGAGACCATGCAGTCCCTAGCTAGTCAGCTTCCCACTGATAACATGAGGCTCCCTTCTTCTACAGCTGGATCTCTACCAACTTTTAGATTTCATCCTATTTCAACAACTTTCATCTACAAAATCCTACTAAAGCTTAAGCCTTGTACTCCTTCAGCTGACCAGTTACATTCTGAGTATTTGTAAATAGCAGCGAAAGTTATTGCCTTTCCCATATCCATCCTACTCAATAGAACCATTAATGAAGGCATCATTCCAGACATCTGGAAAATCTCCCACATCATCCCCCTACATAAAGGTGGTAAATCCAATGACTACTCTAATTACAGACCAATAGCTCTCCTATCACCCTTAGCTAAAGTCATGGAAAAATGCATTCACTATCAGTTACTCAACCACCTAACTAAACACAATATTCTGGCTACATGCCAGCATATTAGCATACAGAGGGGTATATAGAGTGCAATGTAGAACCATAGGCAGTAAAAAGAAAAAAAAGGAAAGGTGGTTAATTATTTAATTAATTAATCAGGGTTAGTGCAGGGACATAACCAGTGTGATTTTAGGTGAATTTTGAGTTTTTGCTTAAAGAGTGACAGTGATGGAAGTAGAGTTAGATTAGTAGGTAGAAGGTTCCAGTGTTTCCCAACAGTATTGGAGAAAATGCTGTCGCCTGACAAGTTATTGGACTTACTTATACTTACTTATACTAGCAAGTAATTTACCTGAAGAGCGTAGAGAAATCAGATTGTTATAAGGGGTAATGAGGTTAATGAGAATTGGAGTATTATTAGGTTGGTAAAAGATTTTGTGAGCAATGGTAGGGCAATGCCACTGCTCTACTATCTTTCACTGACACCATTAATAAGAACCGTAATAACAACATCCTCTCTTCTGCTCTCTTCATCGACCTTTCAAAGGCTTTTGATGTGGTTAATCATCCCCTACTTATAAATACTCTTGAACTTCTTGCTCTAGATCCCCCAGTTATACAATGGTTCAAGTCTTACCTAAAATAAACTATCATCCCTCCTACCAGTCCCCTTGAGTCCCCCAGGGATCCATTTTAGGACCTCTTATTCATCAACAACCTTCACATTCAATATGCCGATGATTCCACACTTATATGTTCTGCTAACTCCACATATGAACTACTCTATCTAACTCAAAAAGTATTTAACTTAGTAGAAGACTGGTTCCTAAAATGCTGCCTTCTTTTGAACGCCAAAAAAAAACAAGCTTCTACTCTTTGCACCCACCAGTAGGTCCTCATTATATCTAACAACGGTACCTTTATCTCTCCCGAACACACTACCAAACTATTAGGAGTTACAATTGATAACAACCTTAACTTTGATATGCATATAAATAACACCATTCAAGCAGTGAACAGAAAAACAGAATCAAACCCTTCCTGACTCCTCTAGCTAGAACCACCATTGCCCACTCTCACTTAATCTCAACGCTTCTCTATGCTTCTTCTATTTATACTAATCTAAAAAAAAATAATCTTCTCAAACTATCAAACTCCTATAACAATATTGCCAGGTTTGCCACTGACAATGCATTTCAAACACATCACTGTCTGAATCTTAAGCAGCTTGCTTGAACTGAACTCCCTAACATGCTAACTTTCCCAACTCACCATTGCTCACAAAATCTTTTACCAACCTAATAATGCTCATTCCTCGTTTAACTCATTACCCCTGTCCATTAACTTGTCAGGCGACAGCATTTTCTCCAATACCTTTGGAAACACGGAACCTTCTCACTACTAATCTAACTCTACTTCCATCACTGTCACTCTTTAAAAAAAAACAAAAATTCACCTAAAATCACACTGGTTATGTCCCTGCACTAACCCTGATTAATTAATTAATTAATTAACCACCTTTTCTTTTTACTGCCTATGGTTCTACATCTTACTCTATATACCCCTCTGTATGCTAATATCTGGTCTCCGAAAACTTATAACCACAAGTGTTTATGTTAACCAACAATGAACTGTAGTGTATCTCGCTTATCAAACAATCTCACAACTGTTATATTATTGACCTCCTTGTATTTTTACTTTGAGTATGCCTTCTTTTGATTGTATATACCTCTTATTTTTTTTTTGTACTTGTTTTTGTTATACAATTGCATAATACTGTTTGTACTATGATGGAGCTTTTCTCCACGGGCCTCTACTGAAAATGGAAATATATCCAGTTAGACTAGCCCAGTCAACAAATGTAAAATAAAAAAATAAAAATAGAAATAAATATATTTAACTCCACAGTTTGTCCATGTCAATCCCCAACTTAAAGCTGCCCTCACCCCTCCTATTTACCTTTTTCAGTCCCTCCCCATACAGCTTAGTATCCCTCTATTGGTACAGATATCTGTACCCTCTATTTTAGATAATTACTGCACATTACTATTCATTACTGTTGGACTAAACTCGTGTTTGTAAATATGTTAACACATTGCTGCTCTGTACAAATATGATGCGTATAGTCCATGTCCATGATTTTTTTGCTTTGTGTTTCTAATGTTATTGTTTAACTGATTTCTTTCATACTTTTTAATCTAAATGTTATTTTTCTGTAAACTATATGTGTACTGGAGCTTTTCTTCTCGGGCCTCCACTTAAAATGGGCCACAAGCCAAGCTGGACCGACACGGTTAACAAATGTCAATAAATAAAAAAATAAATACATAAATTCTGTCTTAGCTATGTAAAAACATGGGCATTTTTGACAAATACCCACGTAAATAACCAATTTGCTGTTACAATTATATGTCTTTTTCGGCCTTATTGTACCAAAATGGGCTAACTGGATTTCATTCCGCTCTGATATGTATTTACATTGGGGGCGATGCCCACATTTACTGATTTTTCCACACAGTTCGTCATACTTAGGTTTTTCTAACATAATTTTAACTGAGGAACCAGACAGGGGGTGGTTTATTACAGCGACAGCAGCAATTTCAACTATAGGTTTATAGGTTCATAGGTGCATACTGGGCCAACGGCCTTTACAACCATAGCCCATAGAAGTACCCTGGCATCATGCTGCCATTAGTTCCCAGTGCCTCTATAACGTAGAGCCACTGGAGTGATCCCTGGGGTGAACTTTCTATTTCCCATCCACTCATCAAGATTTCTCTTGAAAAGGGCCAGTGAGGTTCTCTGTTTGACATGTATGAGAAGTCTATTCCAGAGCATGGGCAGTCTCTGGGTTATGAACCTGTCCCTCTAGCATGTTCTGTTGATTGTGGTAATGAGGTTGAGGTCCCTGGAGCATGTGGTGTGGAGGGATTGGGATTTTTTTAGGTGTAACATTTCTAACAGGGCTGGGTCAGACATGGCTTTGTAAGTCAAGCAGAGATTGCCTCTTAATAGACGATATGAGGCAGAATAAAGCTGGAGTTTTTTTGAGTCTGTCCATGTAGGGCATGTGTTTAAGGCCTAGGATCCTCTTCATGAGGGACTTTTGTGGCCTTTCCAGTTGTTGCAGGTGTTTAGTGAGGTACATACCAAATGGGGCATTATACTCGTTGACTGGTCTAATGAGGGAAGAGTAGAGAGAGATGATGACCTCTTTCTTCCTGGTTGCAAAACCCTTGGTAATGAGATGTACCACATAGAAGGACTTTCTGACCACAGTGGCAATGTGGTGGTCGAAGGAGAGGTTGCTGTCAACCTGTCTCCCCAGATCTATTATAACACCTTCAGTGTTTAGTGGGCTGCCATCAGTGTGATGATTAGTGGGAACTGAGTTTTTCCCAAAGGGAATGACGACACATTTTTTGGCATTAAGTTTAAGACCATGGTTTCAACTCCAGTTGTTGGTCTCAGTGAGGCCTTTCTGTAGGATGTCTACATCACTTGGGGAGTTAATAATGGCTCCCAGCTTGCATCGTCAGCTAGTTAGCAAGGTGAATAATTAAGGCTTAGTTCTAGACAATTGGCTACCTCTTAGGGACTAGGTGTTTCCATTTATCTCCAGGATCAAGCACCCATCCCTCAAACTGACCTTCTGGAGGTAATTCAAGCACTGATATCTTCCTGCCTTGGCTACTGTAATACCCTTTACTGGGACACTCTGATGCTAAGACTGGTTGCTTGCAGTTGGTGCAGAGCTCTGGTGCTAAGTTACTTAAGGGTGTTCTGTGTTTCCATCATGTCATGCCTGTTCTGGAGACCCTGTCCTAGTTCCTGGTGGTCCATCCTGCTGTTGGCCTAGCTACCTATACACGACCTAAGTCATAGTTATCTGAGAGTCCTTATAGCCCTGTACTGCCCGACCTATGCTTTCTACTGTGCCTCCCAGGAGTTGCTTGTGATTGTACAGGTGCAGATGAAAACATCAACATATAGAACTTCTTATAAGGTCCTGAACCTGTGCAATCAACAACCCACAGTGGTTAGGGAAGCCAAACAACTTGTTGTCCTGCCACAGATCATTAAAATTTATTTATTTAAATTAAATACTGATTTGAACTGGGTCTATATTATGAACGCGAAAAACCATATGAGCGAATATGAAGATGTCGACCCGTATTGCGCGAAGTATGGAAATCGCAAACGTACAAAACCGCAAATTCAGAAATGTTGATTTGTTTTGGTTGGCCCGTCTGCGATATAGCTCCGTAAGGTAAGTGTGTGATAGATAGGACTTTAGTGTTAGGATTTGGGTTAAGGTAAGTGTATAGGTAGGTAATGTATGTAATGTTGAGTGTAGTGTTAGAAGTAGGGTTATTTTAAGTGTATGTATGTATATTGTTTATTTTGTTTGGGTGTATGTCTGTAGGGGAAGTGTGCAGTAGTTACGGACCTTAGGGTTAGGGAGGGGTTAAGGATAGTGCATAGATAGTTGTGTATCTGGGGTTTAGTTCAGTGTTGGAGGTAGGGCTTTGTTAAATGTATGTATGTGGATTATTTATTTTGTTTGGGTGTATGTGTGTAGGGGATGTATGTGGTAGTTACGGACCTTGGGGGTAGGGAGGGGTTAAGGATAGTGCATAGTTAGTTGTGTATGTGGGGTTTAGCGTAGGGTTAGAGGCAGGGTTTTGGTGCTTTACCTTAGGTTAGAAGTAGGGTTTGGTTAGTGTATGTGTGTGGTTTATTTATTTTCTTTGGGTAGGTAGTATGTAACGGGTGGTGGGGTTGGCCGACTATGACAGTTCGATATTTTTTTTTTTGCGGTTTAGTGCGTTCGGGATTTTTGCAGTTCGCGGTATAGGTGTCGACATTTAGGTATTTGGGAATAGGGTTTTTCGCTTTGGTAATATAGACCCTTTGAACTGACTTTTGATCAGAGTGGAACTAATCAGTTGCAGAATTTTTTTAATGCCTTGACCATGCAAAAATAAGTTGCTTTGGCAGAATTACTGTTTGTACTTTAACATTGCATCTTGAAGTAATCAAGAAAAATCAGCATGATCAGCCGGCAAAGAGTATTCATATCTAATTTATGACTTATTTGCTTATTTTATTCAGTTTAATATATTACATCCATTTTATTTATTTATTTAGGTCATTTTATTATTGCTATTGACAAGTTGTAAAAAATGTCTTCGTGTGAAAAAAGAAGAAGCAATGAGACTGTAGTTGCCATTTGTGCAGGGATTTATACCACATATGCTGACAATATGAACATTCAGCATAACAGGTCCACAAAATTAAAGGATTTATAGATAGATGGATGACAGCTATGAAGGTCTAAGGAAAGAGTAAGGTATGATGAAAGTTACAGAAAACATGAAGACAGTCTAATCACTTTGCAGGCTTATTTCACAGTGCTGAATGCAGTCGTTACTGTAGGATGAAGAGAATAATCCCTTACCTCTGCAGTATCTTTCCCATCTACTACTTTCAGTTCCTTCAAAGACCACTTGGAAGCTTGTTTGTACTGGTCCCCACGGTCTGATTTCTTTACTTTAACTAAAGATACCTGTACTGGACGTTCTGCAGACACTGAAAAAAAAAAAGAGTCACGCATAAATTTTTCTGCTGTCATCTCCACTCTAATATTTTTGCTGTCTCTATTCCCAGAGATGGAGCTTTGTAACTTTGTAGCTACCATTCACCAACCCTACCCAAAAGTCCAGGCTTTGTACATATGTCTAGCTGTGCATGTCACAGCCATTCTAAAAGGCTAAAAAGATTACTTGCTTTAAAATTACCAAGCTTTGTATAATGAATAATTGTCAGCGCACATGAAAATCACATATTTATTCATTTGCATTCCCATCAATGAGTTTTACTTTGTAAATGATAAAAGTTCTACATTACTAAGTTTTTTAAATGTAATTAGAATGACAGTGTTACCAAATAGGTAAACAGTTAAGTAATATAGGTAATGACTCAATGGCAAAGCATTGTAAAGCCCTGTGGTAGATCCAGATGACACAGGATTAACTACCTGTGGTAGATCCAGATGACACAGGATTAACTACCTGTGGTAGATCCAGATGACACAGGATTAACTACCTGTGGTAGATCCAGATGACACAGGATTAACTACCTGTGGTAGATCCAGATGACACAGGATTAACTACCTGTGGTAGATCCAGATGACACAGGATTAACTACCTGTGGTAGATCCAGATGACACAGGATTAACTACCTATGGTAGATCCAGATGACACAGGATTAACTACCTGTGGTAGATCCAGATGACACAGGATTAACTACCTGTGGTAGATCCAGATGACACAGGATTAACTACCTGTGGTAGATCCAGATGACACAGGATTAACTACCTGTGGTAGATCCAGATGACACAGGATTAACTACCTGTGGTAGATCCAGATGACACAGGATTAACTACCTGTGGTAGATCCAGATGACACAGGATTAACTACCTGTGGTAGATCCAGATGACACAGGATTAACTACCTGTGGTAGATCCAGATGACACAGGATTAACTACCTGTGGTAGATCCAGATGACACAGGATTAACTACCTGTGGTAGATCCAGATGACACAGGATTAACTACCTGTGGTAGATCCAGATGACACAGGATTAACTACCTGTGGTAGATCCAGATGATACAGGATTAACTACCTGTGGTAGATCCAGATGACACAGGATTAACTACCTGTGGTAGATCCAGATGACACAGGATTAACTACCTGTGGTAGATCCAGATGACACAGGATTAACTACCTGTGGTAGATCCAGATGACACAGGATTAACTACCTGTGGTAGATCCAGATGACACAGGATTAACTACCTGTGGTAGATCCAGATGACACAGGATTAACTACCTGTGGTAGATCCAGATGACACAGGATTAACTACCTGTGGTAGATCCAGATGACAAAGGATTAACTACCTGTGGTAGATCCAGATGACACAGGATTAACTACCTGTGGTAGATCCAGATGACACAGGATTAACTACCTGTGGTAGATCCAGATGACAAAGGGTTAACTAGAGACCAGGATGCTGGGGGAGGCAATAAGGGAGGCAGCAAGTGATTGGCACTTTCAACTGATTTGTCCTGTGAGGGAGGAAGACAGCCTGACCTAATGCAATGCCACCACCAGCTGGATGCAGGAATGCACAGCAAGTTGTGTGTGGACTCGGGACATGCACTTGACTCTGCCAAGACATGATCACATGGTGGCTTTCATTAAGCATTGTGTACAGCAGCATGCACACTTACACAGGAAGACAAAGCAGGCCTTGTCATCTGCAGCTGCACATATCAAACATCAGGGGGAGGAGATATTGCCAGAGAATAGAAAAAATCCCTCAGGGCTGACAGGAAGATGACTGAGCAGTGAACAGCTCTTACCCTACAGATGAAGAATGAACAGGCATACTGTCATGACAGGCGTGGGTGTTTGATGGTTAGAAAGGAATAAGGCAGGAAGGAAAACTATTTAGAAAAAAATTGTGAAAAGTACATGGTATGGAACCATTAAGTGGTGGTCTTAATCATTAGCAATATGCATGACCACAATTTTTTTTTTATCGTTTGTGGACCAGGACAGTCTAATTGGGTAAAAGTTTTTTTCAGCAGAAGTCTGGGGAGAAAAGCTCCAAACACATGACTGAGTATATAAGTAAGTAAGTATAAGTAAGTAGAGTGTACATTAATATACTGCTTGTGTGAGGCAAAGTTAAATATACATATAGGCACATATTATCTAGGCTAACAACACGGACTACAACTCGGTTACTATACACAAACATATATATATATATATATATATATATATATATATATATATATATATATATCTTCAAAAAAGAGAGAGACTCATATTAGGCCATGGAAACAAGGAGGACTAAATTTTCCAGATATTGAATCATATATAAAAGCATCCATATTTAAAACTGTTATGGAATGGATAAACCCTAATTACTCTCTGCCAATTGGAAAGAATTACAAACTGTTATATTAACGAATGAAACTAATTTGTTAAAAAAATGTTCAATATTAGATAAAACTAATAAACCTTGGTACATACTAAGTATTAATATGCAATACAATATAACAAAACCCACCAAAACATATTTGATTAATTATTACTTCAATTCATTTAGGAAATTCATTAACGCAAATATACATTTAAAACTTTGGTTTGATCTTTTAACACCATTTATCATAGCAAAAAAAAAATTTACAGAGAAACAATTACTTCTTGGGAAGAAAATAAATTTATTAGTTGGCAGCAATGTATTAAAGAACTAAAGGTTTTAGACATACAAATGATAAAAGGCAACTTATAAAAATCCCATCACAGGACTGGTTAACTCTACAAAGTATCCTAATGCATTCTCAAGATTTATGCAGAGTAATTAATAATTCTGCCTTTAAAGATAAACTAAAACTTAAACATTACTTATATGAAATTATATATATATTTATTTATTTATTTATTTATAACATTTGTTAACCGGGAAAAGTCAGACTGGGCTAGGATTCCGTTTTCAGTACAATACCAAACACAGTACAAATCACATGAGACTATTTACATATGAATATTAAAACATGCAACAATCTGTTACAAGCCTCTTTTCAAAGCATGAAAATGTTGGTACAATAAAAACAAGATATTATTCACATAGAATGTTACACATGAGTACAGTGGATTGAAACAGTATGGATTGCAAAGTCAAACAATATACAACTTTATATACAGTGTATTCTCAGGGGTGCCAACACTTTTTGAGAGGCGGATCAGGGGAGTGAAACTATGGCAATAGGATGTAGACTATTGAGGAGTGGAAATGGGAGGGATAGGGTAAGAGTAGCTAGCCTGGAGTATGACAGGAGCAGAGGCAATGAGTCGCTAGGTAGTTATGTAGTAGCTGTGTGAACTTGTGAGTGTGTGGGTTTTTAGTGATGGTTTGAGGGAGGGTATTCCAGAGTTGGGTAATTTTGTTGGAGTATATACAGTCAGCATGATAGTGACCTTCTGCATAAATTTATTGGAAGATCTGAGGGGCCTGGGATTTTGACTAGGCTGGACAAGATTGCAGAGAGCAGGACAGTTTGTGGGTTGGTAGATTAACTTGTGCATCATAGTAAGTTGGTTGAGAGCTAAACGGTTTGGGAGTTCTAGCCAGTTTAGCTGGGATAGCACAGTACAGTGCTGAGTCCTGTGTAAGGCATTTGTGGTAAACTTGTTAATTTGGTTATAACAGGATTCTAGATGATGTATGTCAAACTTTCCAAGGTTAGTGAGAATCTGAGATTCATAGATGAGGGGAAAAAGAAGGTGAGATCAGGCAGTGGCAAGCCTGGTGTTGTGGGTAAGATACGGCCTGTCCCAATATAAGGTGCCAAGCTCGATGTGCAGTTTTTTCTCAAAATTTTTTTTTTATTTTTCATATACATTAGAATGAATTCCATAATATTTATACATAATATTTTAAATAACTATGTACACTATTTACATTAGCCTGACACTATAACAGATCTTAATGTATACAGTTACTTTATAAGTATGTCCAATCCATTATCAGAGTGTCTGATCAATTATTGCATAGTGTCATCAATGATAAGACTTTTCCCCAAGGGTTGTTGATAAATTGCTTTGGATAAATTCTTAGTTCTTTAATTTTAATTTTCAATAATGCTGTGGTCTTCAGTAGGCTGTAGAAGTCTTCCAAAGTTGGTATTGTGTTTGCATTCCATCTTCTTGCTATACACTTCCTTGAAATTGCAAGTATAATCCATACTAGATATGTTTGACCTATTCAAATGAGAGCCTTCACTCACATTTAATAATAATACAAGAGCTTTAATTAAATAAAATGATTCATTAAATAAAGTTTGTAAAAAGTTATTAATACCATTCAAAAATGGCTTAATTTTAACACAATCAGAGAAAATGTGGTTCCAATCTGCATTGTGTTCTTGCTCACATCTCCAACATATTCCTTTTATGGAAGAGCTAATTTTACTGATTCTATCTGAAGTTAAGAATGCTCTGTGTAAGCATTTCCAATTAAAAAGTTTCCAGTATTGTGTAAAGGATGTATATTTTATTGATAATAAGATATTTTTTTTAATATCTTCAGTTAGCTGTATTGATTGTCCTTTTGTTATATATTTCCAATATGAGGTTTTGGGTGGTGTTTTATAGTTTATCAATATTTTGTAAAATTTTGAAATACTGTTTCCCATGTCAAAGTCATTATATATGATTTCATATATGTATTTCATAAATGTAGGTATTTCTTTAAATGAAGAATTGCTACTTATTCTACTTAAATCTTGTGAATATGACAGAATACTCTGTAAAGTTGTGTAAAGTTTGCTGTTTTTTACTAACCTGTTTTCTAAATGGCTTATTGTTATCTATGTTGATTTTTATGTATGTATAGATTTTTTACTTCTGTGGAGCTTTTCTCCTCGGGCCTCTACTGAAAATGGAAATATATCCAGGTAGACTAGCCCGGCCAACAAATGTAAAATAAAAATGTAAAATAAAAATAAAAAAAATAAAAATAAAGTTAGCCAGTCCTGTTGTAGAATTTTGTATGTTGTTTTTATTACTTGCATATCTAAAACTTTTAGTTCTTTGATACACTGGAGCCAACAAACAAATCCTTTCTGTTCCCAGGAATTAATAATTTCTTTATATATTTTATGTGGAAAGTTCTTCATGACTAAAAATGGTGTTAAAAGATGAAAACAGATTTTTATATCTATATTTGCAGTAAATATTTACATACCGGATCGGTCGAGGCCTGGGTTAACAACGACCACCACCAGTACTGTTAGCCAACAGGGTGCTGGCAGAAATTGGGCTACTGTTAGCTGAAGGAGGAGAAGAGGTGGAAGGCATGGCAGAAGGCAGGAAGAAAGGAGAAAGGCTAGGACTGTCATAGTGAGGGTCGGAACTTTGAATGTTGGCAGTATGACTGGTATAGGGAGAGAGCTAGCAAATATGATGGACATATGGAAGGTTGGTATATTGTGTGTGAAAGAGACCAGATGGAAGGGGAGAAAGGCTAGGTGTATTGTAGGTGGGTTCAAATTGTTTTATCATGGTGTGGATGGGAGGAGAAATTACATAGGAGTTATCCTGAAGGAACAGTATGCCAAGAGTGTTTTGGAGGTGAAAAGAGTGTCGGATAGAGTGATGTTTATAAAGCTGGAAATTGATGGTGTAATGATGAATGTTGTTAGTGCATATGCTCCACAAGTTGGGTGTGTGATGGATGAGAAAGAAAAATTTTGGAGTGAGTCAGATGAAGTGGTGATGACTGTACCCAAGGATGAGAGAGTGGTGATTGGAGCAGATTTCAATGGGCATATTGGTGAAAGGAACAGAGGGGATGATGAAGTTATGGGTAGGTATGGTGTTAAACAAAGGAATGCAGAAGGTCAGATGATAGTGGATTTTGTGAAAAGGATGGACATGGCTGTGGTGAATATGTATTTTAACAAGAGGGAGGAGCATAGGGTGACATACAAGAGTGGAGGAAGATGCACACAGGTGGATTATATCTTATGTAGGAGGGCCAGTCTGAAGGAGATTGGAGACTGTAAAGTGGTGACCGGGGAAAGTTTAGTTAGGCAGCATACGATGGTGGTCTGTAGGATGATGCTGGTGTTCAAGAAGAGGAGGAGGAGCGTGAGAGCAGCACCAAGGATCAAATGGTGGAAATTGAAAAAGGGTAATTGTGAGGTGGAGTTCAGGGATGAGTTAAGACAGGCACTGGGTGGCAGTGAAGAGTTACCAAATAGCTGGGTAACTACAGCAGAGCTAGTAAGAGAGAAGGCTAGAAAGGTGCTTGGTATGACATCTGGACAGAGGAAGGACGACAAGGAGACATGATGGTGAAATGAGGAAGTACAGAGGAGTATACAGAGAAAGAGGTTGGCAAAGAAGAAGTGGGATTGTCAGAGAGAAGAAGAAAGTAGACAAGAGTATAAGGAGATGAGGTGCATGGCAAAGAGAGAGGTGGTGAAGGCTAAGGATAAGGCATATGAAGAGTTGTATGAAAGGTTGGACACTAAGGATGGAGAAAAGGACCTGTACCGATTGGCTAGATAGAGGGACCGAGCTAGTAAAGATGTGCAGCAGGTAAGGGTGATAAAGGATAATGAGGGAAACATACTCACAAGTGAGGAGAGTGTGTTGAGCAGATGGGAAGATTACTTTGAGGGGCTGATGAATGAAGAGAATGAGAGGGAGAGAAGGTTAGATGATGTGGGGATAGTGAATCATGAAGTGCAATGGATTAGCAAGGAGGAAGTAAGGATAGCTATGTAGAGGATGAAGAATGGAAAGGATGTTGGTCCAGATGACATACCTGTGGAAGCATGGAAGTGTTTAGGTAAAATGGCAGTGGAGTTTTTAACCAGATTGTTTAATGAAATCTTGGAAAGTGAGAGGATGCCTGGGGAATGGAGAAAAAGTGTTTTAGCACTGATTTCTAAGAATAAGAGTGATGTGCAGAGCTGTAGTAACTACAGAGGGATTAAACTGATCAGTCATAGCATGAAGTTATGGGAAAGAGTAGTGGAAGCTAGGTTAAGAAGGGAGGTGATGATTAATGATCAGCAGTATGGTTTCATGCTGGGAAAGACCACTACAGATGCAATGTTTGCTCTGAGAGCATTGATGGAGAAGTACAGAGAAGGTCAGAAGGAGTTGCATTCTGTTTTTGTAGACTTAGAGAAAGTATATGACAGGGTGCCTAGAGAGGAGTTATGGTATTGTATGAGGAAATCTGGAGTGTCAGAGAAGTATTTAAGAGTGGTACAGGATATGTATGAGGGTAGTGTGACAGTGGTGAGGTCTGCAGTGGGAGTGACGGATGTATTTAAGGTGGGGGTGGGATTACATCAAGGATCAGCTCTGAGCCCTTTCTTATTTGTAATGGAGATGGACAGGTTGACAGACAAGATCAGACAGGAGTATACATTTACCACCTCCACCCCCAGCACAAAAGACTACAGTGAGAAACTTCTCAAAAGCCAACTTTACACTTCTCAAGACTGAGATGGTATCATTTAAGCCCTCAGGGCCAATGGAAACCACATCCCACAATGCTGAATCCTACACAAAAGCTTTCTACGGACATCTCCAAGAATGCATGGATCGTGCAATCCCAAATAAAACCAAGACCCTCTCCACCAAAGGAAAGCATCCTGTCTGGTGGACCCCAGCCATAAACAAATTGTATAACAAAAGAAGGAAGCTACTGCAAGACAGAGCAAAATCCCATAAAGGGAAAGTATCTCTGATCAGCACTAGTAGAAAGCTATGTTCTCTCATAAAAATATCCAAAGCCAACTTTGAGAGAAAAATCGTCAAGGACACTAAAGATAACCACAAGGCATTCTTCAGTTATGTTAGAAACCTGGGCGGAAACACTCAGATATGCTCAGAGTTAGTACACAATGACAAAAAATTTACCGGACCCACAGATATTGCCAACATTCTGGCAGACAAGTTCAGTGCAAATTTCTCCCCTCCCTCACCTCCAAAAGAAGAAATACTCATCCCAGCTGAATGTAACCTCCCTGTCATCTCTGATGTTCAGGTGAGAACCGCCCTCAACAAAGCAAAAAACACAGCATCTATGGGACCTGATGGTATCCCCGGCTGCATGATACGTGAACTCCAAGAGGAGCTAAATCCGCATATAAAAATGTTATTTAACCTTAGCCTTACTACAGGATATGTATCTGAACACTGACATACAGCAACAGTGGTCCCACTCCACAAGGGAGGCTCCACTACAGACCTAGGGAACTACCACCCCATAAGCTTGACCAGCCTGGTTTGCAAAGCTATGGAAAGAATTATTATGGAACTCGTAAACAACGACATTGGGGACCTAATGACACTTGATCCCACCCAGTTCAGCTTTGTAAAAGGCAGATCCTGCCTTTTGAACTTGGTTGACTTTTTTGAAACAGTCACTAGAGCCATTGATGAGGGCAAGGCAGTCCATACAGCCTACCTGGACTTGGCTAAAGCCTTCAACACAATACCCCACTCAGGGATCATAGAAAAGCTAAACAGGTTAAAAGTAAATCCATATGTCACAAGATGGGTTGCAAACTGGCTAAAGAACAGAACCCATAAAGTCAAGATTGCGGGAGCAATGTCAGACTCAAAGCCAGTCACAAGTGGTGTCCCACAGGGCTCTGTCCTGGTACCCCTCTTGTTCGGCATTTACTTCTCAGATGCAAAAGCAAACATGGGAGGGTTGTGGCTGACAAAGTTCACGGATGACTGCAAACTAGGCGCCATAGTCGATACACCAGCTGATGCATACATCCTACAGAAAGGTCTCACCAAAATGGACAACTGGTGCAGGAATCACGACCTTAAACTGAATGCCAAGAAATGTATAGTCATCCCCTTTGGGAAAAACAAAATACCCACAAATTATCACATAGACAGTAACCCACTGAGTACTGAAAAAGTAATCAGAGACCTGAGGACCCAAGTTGATAGTGACCTCTCATTTGACACCCACATTGCCAAAGTGGTTAGAAAGACTACCTTGCCCACCTTATCATGAAGGGGTTCACATCCAGATCAAAGGAGGTCATCGTGCCCCTGTACTCCTCCCTTATCAGGCCCATGATTGAGTACAATGCCCCATTTGGTATGTACCTCACCCGGCACTTACAACAGCTGGAGAGACCCCAGAAGTACCTCACCAAGAGGATCAAGGGTTTCCAACATATGTCATATGCTGCCAGGCTAAAGAAACTCCAGCTCTATTCAGTAGCATACCACCTGCTCAGAGGTGATCTGTGCCTGACACACAAGGCCATGTCCAACCAGGAATTGATGGACATGCTCCACCTCAAAAAATCAAAATCCATAAGAACCACGAGAGCCAAAGATTTAAACCTCAGTACAAACATGAATAGAACATGCTGGAGGGACAGATTCATAACTCAGAGGCTTCCCATACTCTGGAACAAAATCCCAGTCCATGTTAGGCAGAGCCCCTTACTGACTCTCTTCAAGAGAAATCTTGACGAGTGGATGGGAGATCGTAGGTTTATCCCGGGGGTCACCCCTGTATCGCTACTTAACAGAGGCACAGTAAACTAATTTTAATAAGCAAGGGGGTCTTCAATGTGTCACTACTAGACAAAGGCACAGTATTCTAAATTTATTCTAAACACCTTAGTACCACTACATGGGGTGGTGAAAGCCACATCTCTAGGGCTAGGCTTGCAAATGCCTCAGGGCAGATAGCCTAGTACTAAACTATGAAACTATGAAACTATGAGTCTCGGTGGACTATGATATTTGCAGATGACACTGTGATCTGTAGTGAGAGTAGGGAACAGGTAGAGGAGACCCTGGAGAGATGGAGATATGCTCTAGAGAGAAGAGGAATGAAGGCCAGCAGGACTAAGACAGAATATATGTGTGTGTGAATGAGAGGGAGGATAGACGAATGGTGAGGATTCAGGGAGTAGAGGTGGATAAGGTGGATGAGTTTAAATACTTGGGATCAATAGTTCAGAGTAATGGTGAGTGTGGAAGAGAGGTGAAGAAGAGAGTACAGGTAGGATTGAGTGGGTGGAGAAGAGTGTCAGGAGTGATTTGTGACAGATGAGTATCAGTAAGCATGAAAGGGAAGGTTTACAAGAGGGTAGTGAGACCAGCTATGTCATATGGGTTGGAGACAGTGACATTGACAAAAAGGCAGGAGTTAGAGCTGGATGTGGCAGAGTTAAAGGTGTTAAGATTTGCACTGGGTGTGACGAGGGTGGACAGGATCAGGAATAAGTATATTAGAGGGTTAGCCCAGGTTGGAAGGTTTGGAGACAAAGCCAGAGAGGCAAGATTACATTGGTTTGGACATGTGCTGAGGAGGGATGCTGAGTATTTTGGGAAAAAGATGCTAAGGATGAAGCTACCAGGTAACAGGAAAAGAGGAAGGCCTAAGATAAGGTTTATGGATGTGGTGAGAGAGAACATGCAGGTGGTTGGTGTGACAGAGCAAGATGCAGAAGACAGGAGGAAATGGAAACAGGTGTTCCACTATGGTGACCCCTAATGGGAACAGCCAAAAGAAGATGATTTGCATTAATAATTTTCCTAAATGAGTCAATGTAATAATTAATCATATGAGTTTTAGTGGGTTTAGTTATGTTATATTGCATACTAATACATAATAAGTGCCATGGCAAATTGTTATCCATTATTTGAAATGTGTTTGTAAATCAAATTCATTTATTGATATTACAGTTAGTAACTCTTTCCAATTTTCAGATTTGCAATTATCAAATTAGATTGTTTTAGATATTGATGCTTTTATATATGTTTTTATATCAGGAAAGTTTAATCCTCCCTGTTTCCAGGGTCTGATATTATGTATTAAGGCTATACTGTTTCTTTTGGGAAACCAGAAAAATTGTATTAGGCATGAATTTATTTCTTTAAATATATTTCCTTTTCGTAACAGTTGCATTGCCAGGGCTATATATATGATCTTGGGCAGTAAAACCATGTTTATTAACTGTAGTCTATCTTCAAATGTTAATATTATTTTGTTCCATTTTTCCACAGACATTTTAATTGTATTGATGATATTATTGTAGTTTTTTTTGACTAATTCATGATTATCCTTGCATAACTTAATTCCTAGATATTTTAAGGTAGATTCTTGTTTCCCTAAGATGTGATCCCCCTTAGTCTGCAGTTTTTTTTTTTAAATAAAAATTTTGATTTTGATTTATTGAAATGGAGTCCTGAAGTCATGTGAAATTTATCAATTAATATATCTAATTCTTCTGTCTCATTTTGCATTAGATAATGTAAGTAATATGTCATCAGCAAATAGCATTACTTTAGAATTGTATTGTTCATAAACATCTATTCATTTGATTTTTACATTGTTACAAATTGAATCTGCCAATATTTCAATAGCCAGAGCAAATAGAATCGGTGACAAGGGACATCCTTGTTTAGTGCCTTTTGTTATATGTATAGATTCAGATATAAAAGGACCTAACTTGACATACGCTAAATTATTTGTATGTATATATATATATATATATATATATATATATATATATATATATATATATATATATATATATATATATTCTTTAGGAGATGAACAAAGGATGCAGGAAATTCAGATAGCATTAGGATTTTGAATAAATAGTCCCAATTTAGGAAATTAAAGGCTTTCTTTATATCTAAGCCAATTATGAGTGTTTCTTTATTTTCTTTATTAACATAATATGTAAGAGAAATTATCCTTTTAATATTGTCATGTGTGTCTATGATATATAAATCCAGTTTGATCATTATTTGTTGTTTTGGATGGTGGTATTTTCATTATGTTAGTTAATATTGTCATAAATATCTTATAGTCATTATTTAATAATGATATAGGTCTATATGAGGTACAGAGGTTTGGGGATTTGATTTCCTTTAGGATTGGTGTGATTAAGGAATATCTCCAAGAGGGTGGTATTAAAGCTTGTGACTGAATTTCTAATATAGTTTTATGGAAGAGGGATAGTATCTTTGAAGGAAAAAGTTTATATATTTCCATAATGATGCCATCTATACCTGGAGCTTTATTATTTTTACCCTCTTTTATTGCATCTGTAATTTCTTTGTAGGATATGGGTGCTTGCAGATCTAGTTTTAATTTTTCTGTTTTTTTTTATATTAGAACATTTTTCATCTAGATTTAATTGATCAATATGTATATTTTCTTTTTGGAAATGTTCCATATAGTTATTTCTATAGGCATCAGGAATGTCACCTATATCTGAGGCATTTTTCCCTTTATTTTCATGGAAGATACTTTTAATGTTATTAGCTTTTGATTGTATTTTGATTCTTGTGAATACATTATGTAGATATTTGGAAGAAGTGGCCAAGGTATTAATTTTTAGTTTTTCTAAAGCTAAACTAGTTTTATGTGTTAGAATTTCGATGTATTTATTGTTTAATACTTCTACTTTCTTTTTCATCTCCAAGTGATTTTGATTTTTTTCAGCTTTTACTGACAAAAGTTTGGATTGTAGATCTAATAATTCAGAATCCCATTCTCTGATTTTTTTATACCAACTTAGGGTTTTACCATATATGTAAGCTTTTAATGAGTCCCATATCATTATTTTATTTATCTCTGTGGTGTAATTAATATCTAAGAAGAACTGTAATTCAGATAATAACCAGGGTTTGAATTCTTTAATATTATTTATATATGCTAGAATTCTGGAGTTAAAGATTAATGGGTTTTACCCATTTTTAAGTTTTAGTATTAATGAATTGTGGTCTGAAAAGGGGCAGGGAGTTATTGAGAAATTAATGATTTTAGAGTGCAAGTCACGGGCAGCAAATATATTTTATCTATTCTAGTTTTGGTAGGAAATATGTCATCTTGATGTGAAAACAACAAAGATTTATCTTCTTTAAGTTTAAAAGTATCTACAAGATGAAGTGATTCTACCTACTTGTTTAAAGCTTTTGATACAGCAGATGTACGCAGCGGTCTTTTATTTGTAGTTTCAGAAATATCAAATATACAGTTAAAATCTCCTCCTAATATTTTTATGGCTAGGGTCCATATTCTGTTATTATATTTGTTTTCCATAAAATTGTTACCCCTTTAGTTTTGTCTTATAAGTGAATTGTGCCAATATCATATATTCCTTAGGATTCCATTTGTAATTGTCATTTGTTTTGAAATGAGTTTCTTGAAGGAAGACAATTTGTGCTTTGTTTAGTTTTAAATATTTCAGTAGATGTGATCTCTTGCTAGCATTGTTTAAGCCATTGGTATTTAAAGATAATGAAGTTAAATCCATCTTAGGTTATTTACACTATGTATTTTTTTGTTTTATTATGACTACGAAACATTAAGCATAAATACATAGTAATAATATTTATACCGAATGTTTATAATACAATGTATTTTACTGGATATATATCAGAAGTTATATTTCATTGTTTGCCAGCATTTAAGTAATCAATTTGTTGCTAACTTACTTAAAGCATCAAGTTTCTTTTATGTGGACTTTGATGAAAGTTATTGCATTTTAATTATCAGTGCATTCCTCTTCCCCCCATTTCCTACAAATAAAGATTTTCGTATCTGTCATTTCTTATTATAAAATGAGTGAAATTATAGGTTACAAACAACAAATTTACTTTTTGTGATTAATGATTACAAGTTCCCTTTCTATATTCATAAATTGCCATTTTATGGCATATACTGAAAGTTTTTAGATTTAAATGGCAACATTCTATTTGTATAATCAGGAAAGGTTAAACTGAGTGATTATTGTCAATTTAATTCTATTTGTTCAGAATGTGATTGTTACATTCTGTGACATTCCTAGTTCAGGCTTCTATTGTTTCCTTGAATAACTATGTCAGTTTGATGCATGTATAAACATTAGTTACCTTGGTAACAGCTTAAGTATTATGTATGGTCAAGATGGGTTACAAAAACCACAATTCATGTTAAAGCAACTATATGATTAGTTATGCACATTTACTTATATAAGAAAATCATCATGCTTCCCCTTGATGTTCAGTGTAGTGTATGTCATTTATGACAAGTTAAGACAGCAGTGTTACTATATACAATTTCATGTTATTAAATCCTGTCTTTAATATCTAAATTCAGCAGATTGCTTCATCTTGAATGACTAGCATATTTTATGTCTAGATTTACTAAAATCATGCATTACATAATTATTGTGTGTGGGCTTTTTTTTTGACTGTTGCTTAGTTATTTGAGAAACCACAAGTTGTAATGCTTATTCTTATTATTAACTCCAGTCAATCATGTTTATACAGTCCATAGACTTTAAATTATGAGACCCTTCTAGTTTCTTATTTGTTTTAAGTATATTTCCATCCTTACATGCACACATATCAGTACTTCAAGTATGGGCAACAGTGCCTATCCCGTTTTGCCAGAATACCATTCACTAGTTCATGTGGTGTGTTTCCAGGCTGTTCTTAAAATATCCAAACCAATATTTGTCCTGTTCCATTTTACCACCCTGTTCCATGCAGTGGCCACTTTGCCAGTGAACCACTCAACACACCTTCCATTCCCACAGATATTTCCACAAAGGAAATCTGATGACTCTCTAGGACTTCCTGGCAACCCCAAACACCCCTAGATTCAGTTATCCCCATATGCCCAACATGTCCGATCAAGCTCACCTCCCAGACCACTGCAAAGGGTACTACACAAGACCAAGTGCTCTTAGTCTTTCACAATAACTCAGACTTCCACTCTTATGTAAGTCCTTAATGTGTTTGGACCAAAATACATTTTAAATATAAAATTGCACTTATTATTATTTTTTTATCAAGAATCAACTTAATGAGCTAAACGAAGTGCTGGGACACCATCAGTATGTGCACATGTGGTTTAAAGCAGCCCCTTTTATTTTTTATATTTATATATATATATATATATATATATATATATATATATTTTATTTTTTTTTTTTAAACCAAAAACTTCATTGCCGAGAATTATCTCAGAGGCTCCTCAGAGCCATTAAGCATTATTGTCTCCATTACCATAGCAACCTGGGAGTGTTTCTTTCTGTTAGTTTGTCTGTGTACTGCATACCAGAGGGTCGCGATGCAACTGAAGCAAAGCTTCACTGCACTGCAGCTTCAAGTTTAAATTCCCTCCCTTTCAGCAAAGCAGCAGCCAGGAAAAGAACAGAGAGCAAACAGATAAAAAAAAAACTCCCAACAAGCCACCACAACAAGAGATAACACATTCTTCCAGCCTTCTCACCTCTCACTCAGCAGATGTATAAACAAACTATTCTCTGCCAAAATATCCCAAATCACAGTTTTATCCACCCCCTTCCCCTAGATCCAGGCTAAAACACCAAATGTCTCTTCCTAATACACAAGCATCAGTAAACCTCAATCGCAAGCCACAACCCACAGCTTCCCAGAGACAAAAACGGCAACATACAACAGTTGCCAGACACAGCTGCATCCACATACATCATGTCAGGCTTAATCAAACACCACTCGAAGCGATGATACCTGCCATAATTGATATTAACTATATTTAGACAGAATAATGATGACATTTGTACTAAGAGCTTGAAGGCATTAGTCTTCATGGCAGCATTTTTTTCAAAACACTCTACTGTTACTGCTGTTATATATTATGTTAATTGGTTACATTTGAGTCTGAACTCTGATGAATGGTACCTTGTTGAATTAGTTAATTAATTATTTAAATTATTATAAGTAAAATCAATGAAAAATTAACAAAATAAGTATTCATTGAGTTCAAGAAGGGGAATAGAAATGTCTATGTTTGTATTATATGTTGCTTTGTTTGGCTTATATATAATGTAAATAGCAACCCATCTTGACCTACCTTTGTTTGTGAAGAATTACTGGACTCTTTGAACATACTGAATAAATCATTACTGTTTCTCAGTTGTTTAAGAAACCCTCCTTTTTTAAAATAAAAGCAGATGACAAGTGATGTACCATATCAGCTGATACTTTGAGAGATGTAGTTGTAAGAGTTATATTTTGGGACAGCTATCTTGGAATCAGTTTTTTGTTTCTTCTTTCTAGCATCAGTCCAAGCATTTGTTTATTTTATTCTTTTAAGAGTAGGAGTCATCTGTTCCATTTCTTCTGGGTTAGATACTATGTTGTTGTTTTTATGAATATAGTAGCTTCTTCTAAGTCATTAAAGGTTCTCATCTCATTGGCAAAAGTATTTTTATCTTGGCTGGAAAGGCGAGCTGTGCTTTAATGTTGTTTTGCATCAACAGTTTTATTATTTGCCAGACTTTTTCCTTTGTTCTAGTATTCTGGAAGAATAATCATTGTCAAACCTTATCAGGCTTTGACTGTATTTTAAGGGTGATTTTCTCCAAGCAGATTTTAATATTAGTTCCTTGTCTAGAAATGAAATAAATGTTATAACTATGGATCTAGGTGGAGTATTTGTTGAGTTAGAAGCAGGTTTCCTCAGTGCTCTATGCACCCTTTCAATTCCAAATGAAAGTCCCTCTTTCAAGTCTACAAATTCAGGTATCCAGGCTGTGAAGAATGAAATAATGTCTTCACCTTCGGTGTTTTCAGGCAGACCAAATATCCTTATGTTGTTTCTCCTTTCCCTGTTTTCTGTCATCTATTTTGTTAAGCAGCCATGTATTCTGTTTAAGAAGAAATTCTTTTTGGAATTCTTCCTCTTTGAGTCTCCCTTCCATGTCATTTAGAGAAGTCTCTATATTTGTTATTTTTGTATGGTGCTGTTGTAATAGTTCCTTAAGAGTATCAGTCAGTTTCTGAGAATTTAATTTGAGGTTTTCTAAGTCACTTTTAAAGCCATCCATCTTCAAAGATAGTTCCTGTAAGGTAGATGTCGTCGATTGCAGTTCTTTTTTCAAAGCAGCATCTGGATGAGAATTCCTTGAGTTGTTCATATTCAGTGACTCAATACATCTCCAAGTTACTTGACAGGAAAACTTTTGTTTATCTCCACCAAAATTGGTATTTATGTAGTTTAGTAGTTTATATATATATTTATGACATTTTAAACTTGAAAATAATAACATTTTTCTATATTATTATACTAGTTTATGGAGCTCTCAAAATGTACTGCTCTCAGTTGGCCATCTAGGCTCCACCCCCCAGATGTGCACTTCTTTGATTGTCAGAGAGACACGTTTTTCAAAAGTTAGATTCTCATCAATAGTGACACCTAGGAGTTTAATATAAGTTGCAGTTTCAATTTTGGCTCCATTTTAAGAGAGTATTGACAGAGAGGTTTAACATGGTTTGTAATTTTTATGTTTGAAGATTATTCATTTAGTTTTATTAGGGTTTAGGATAAGTTGATGTTTGGACAAGTATTTTTCTATGTTTTGAACAGATGATTGCATTTATAATTGAAGTTGTAGGGGAGAGGGGGCAGAGCATATAATGGCTCCATCATCAGCATATTAGACAATGGTGGCTAGATTGGTAGCAGAGATGAGGTCGTTTATGAATAAGATGAAGAGGAGAGGACCATGAATAAAACCTTGGGGCATGCCAATGGAGATGGGGAGTAGGGGGAAAAGAGTGTTTTCCCATTTGGTGGCTTGCTGCCGATTGGTAAGTTAGCTGAGGAACCAGGACAGAGAAGATGAGGCCAAATGTTGAGAGTTTGTTGAGTAGAAGCTGGTGAGAAACAGTGTCGAAGGCTTTTGACATGTCAAGAAAGATAGAGGAGACGGCGTTATATAATGATCATAACATGAAAAATAGTATATCAAATTTATATAAAGAATTAATAACTTACAAAACAGTACCTAAAATATCATAGTAGCAGTATATATCTAAAGGTCATTCATTGCATTTAACTAAAGTGATCAAATCATATATTTTATTATCAGTAAAACACACATCTAATACATAGTATTGTAAAATATTTAACTGGAAATACTTACATAGAGCATTTTTAACCCCAGATAAAATTTCTAAAATCAGTTCTTCCACAAATGGAATATGTTGGAGATGTGAACACATATATAGAGCCGATTGGAATCATATTTTTTATGACTGTATTAAAATTAAGCCATACTGGAATGGAATCAATAACTTCTTACAGGCTTTATTCAATGAGTCCTTTATGTTATGTAATGCTTTGATTCTGATGAATGTGAATGAATGTCATCACTTGAATAAAACACATTTACATTTATTATGGGCAATACTTGCAATTTTTAAGAAATGTATAACTAGAAGATGGAATTCAAACACATCACCAACTATGGAAGAATTTGTCACTCAACTAAGGAGTTCAGCTTTGATGGAAATCAAAATTAAAGAACTAAGGATTTATCCTAGGCCACTGGTAAACAATCCATGGAAAAAAAGTTTTATCATTGATGGACACTCTGCAACTATCAACAGATATACTCTGATACCTAGATATTGTTACATTTACAGTAACTGAGTACATTGAATACTATTGTTGATGTCAGACTGATGTAAATATTGGATATTGTTGTTTTTCAAAAGTAGTAGTCCCTGCTCAGGGAATGGGTTTGCTAATGTTGATAGACTGCAAAACAGAGTGAAATTCCAGGTAGATGACAAGTAACAGAGTAGAGTTTAAGTGCACCTCAGTTTTTCAAACAAAAAAACTTGGTAAGATATAGAAATGAGCAAGTTATGCCAAGTTGATATACATACATGCATATGACAAATTAAAATATAAGCAGACAGACAGATAACAGTTAGGCACACCCCTTTCATCTGGCCACACCCACATTATTTTACATATAGTAACTCTAAGGCTGGTCAACCCTGATGGTAAGAGGATACTTCCTCACCCCAAACTTTTGTCAAGTTACAGTTATTATATCTACTGCAAAAGACAAACAAGACCTGATATTATGAATGACACTATGTGACTCAAAGGGATCATGCCTGATGAACTGCCAGGAACACTGTACATTTGCTGTCCGACACTTCACTATTCCATATGTTACACACTTAGTATCAGAGAAACAGGGTTTAAAGGAAGTGAAAATCACAAGTAACTCCAACAGCAAAATCAATGACTAATTGTTTTCAGAAGTCACTGCTGCATTTGTCCTGTGCAATCTGTCTGTAATGTACACACTTTACTTTTTTTAGACAATACAGTAGTATGAGATGTGAGTATTAAAATGCCATTAAAATGTTTCTTCAAACTCTTATTATGTCTCTTTCTGTTTGGAATACATATGTATAATCTGTTGTTTGTGAGCATTTTTGTAGCTGGACTTTGCTTCACACTAGGTTACATTATCGGTCTGGCTTTCCTGACCTAGATCATGGCTGATATTGGTCAAAGAACCAGTTTACTTATTAAGTTGATTAAATAAATAATAAGAGGGCATCTGATCTGTGCAAACTCTTTTCTCAGCTGATTAAAATAAACACATGTGGTCACTTTTTTTTATAGAGCCAGTTCAGTACATATTACTTGTTCATTGTTATGCCATTATTTAGAGCAACTTTCTTTTCTGGTTTTCTAGTTTTGTCTCTAAGACATGTTTTCTCATATCAGCAGCTCAACTGGTCCACTGTCGTCATGTACTTTATATCTGACTGCTCCTTCACTATTTTTGGTATGACTTTAAGTAATGCTTTGCTGTGTGTGTGTGTGTGTGTGTGTGTGTGTGTGTGTGTGTGTGTGTGTGTGTGTGTGTGTGTGTGTGTGTGTGTGTGTAATTTGATTGTTTTTTGATTATATTCTCCCAGAAAACACAGCATATGAGATTCAGTATTTTGTAGCTTGCATACATCAGTCCCACTGGAGACTAACTTTGATTTATTTCAAGCAGTTTGACCATGACTGCAATACTAAGGTGTTTCACGAAGACACTTTAAGAAGTGAACTAACAAACAATGGACTGAAATGTGTGTAAGCAGTACGTTAATCAAAAGTGTACATGTTTTCAAGTCAAAATGAAGGCAAGTTTAACTTTTCTCTGTAAATAAACTGTGTCCAATGTGTTACACTTTACAGTGTGTGTGTGTGTGTATATACATATATATATATATATATATATATATATATATATATATATATATATATATATATATCAAAAAGTGTTTTGGTACCTATCTTTAAGAATAAGGGTGATGTGCAGAGCTGTAGTAACTACAGAGGGATAAAACTGATCAGTCACAGCTTGAAGTTATGGGAAAGAGTAGTGGAAGCTAGGTTAAGAAGGGAGGTGATGATTAGTGATCAGCAGTATGGTTTCATGCCAGGATAGAGCACTACAGATGTGATGTTTGCTCTGAGAGTGTTGTTGGAGAAATACAGAGAAGGTCAGAAGGAGTTGCATTGTGTCTTTGTGGACTTAGAGAAAGCGTATGACAGGGTGCCTAGAGAAGAGCTGTGGTACTGTATGAGGACATCGGGAGTGGCAGAGAAGTATGTAAGAGTGGTACAGGATATGTACGAGGGTAGTGTGACATTGGTGAGGACTGCAGTGGGAGTGACAGATCCATTTAAGGTGGAGGTGGGATTACATCAAGGATCAGCTCTGAGTCCTTTCTTATTTGCAGTGGTGATGGACAGGTTGACAGATGAGATCAGACGGGAGGCCCAGTGGACTATGATGTTTGCAGATGACATTGTGATCTGTAGTGAGAGTAGGAATCAGGTTGAGGAGACTCTGGAGAGGTGGAGATATGATCTAGAGTGCAGAGGAATGAAGGTCAGCAGGGCTAAGACAGAATATATGTGTGTAAATGAGAGGGAGGGTAGAGGAATGGTGATGATGCAGGGAGCAGAGTTGGTAAAGGTGGATGAGTTTAAGTACTTGGGATCAACAGTTCAGAGTAATGGTGAATGTGGAAGAGAGGTGAAGTAGAGAGTACAGGCAGGGTTGAATGGGTGGAGAAGAGTGTCAGGAGTGATTTGTGACAGACGGGTACCAGCAAGAATGAAAGGGAAGGTCTACAAGAGGGTAGTGAGACCAGCTATGTTATATGGGTTGGAGACAGTGGCATTGACAAAAAGGACAGTGGCACTGACAAATAGGCAGGAGTCACAGCTGGATGTGGCAGAGTTAAAGATGCTAAGATTTGCACTGGGTGTGACTAGGATAGATGGGATTAGGAATCAGTATATTAGAGGGTCAGCTCATGTTGGACAGTTTGGAGACAAAGCAAGAGAGACGAGATTGCATTGGTTTGGACATGTGCTGAGGAGGGATGATGGGTATATTGGGAAAAAGATGCTAAGGATGGAGCTGCCAGGTAAGAGGAAAAGAGGAAGGCCTAAGATAAGGTTTATGGACGTGGTGAGAGAGGACATGCAGGCGGTTGGTGTGACAGAGCAAGATGCAGAGGATAGGAAGAAATGGAAAGAGATGATCTGCTGTGGTGACCCCTGATGGGAAAAGCTGAAAGATGATGATGATATATAAATCAAAAGATATAGAAAAATAAAATACCTAGAACCATGACTTACATAAAAAACAGTAATGCTGTTTCACCTTTTGTTCTTAATCTGGAGTGCAAATGGAAAATATTTCTATATTTTCAATGAAGTGCTGCCGCATCATTAACTGATTTATTGGATTATTGGTATTAATTTATTAATTTTGGTCTCTGATTATACTGTTTGTTTTTTGCTTATTTTAACCTGCCTGGAAGGATGTGAGCTGAAGCAGCAGGGCAATAAACCTGATTTTACAGAAATTGTGGTCGTAGTTATTTTATTCCTCCTCGATTGTCAGCAACATCCCAGAAATACAAGTGAAGTGAGACTAAACCTACCATAAGGTCACACAATTTGCTGCTGATGTTCCTAGTTCTACCCATCACTGGCTGAGCTAAAACATCAGCATTTATTCATTCAACTAAAAAACACTCACAGTTTGATAGACAAACATAACAGATGTCCATCACTATCTCCTATTATCAAGAAATATACTCCTGATAGAAATCTGAGATCACTCTCACTAAACATTATAAAGGTTAGGAAATCATACAACCATTATGGAGATTGCTAATTTCACATACTGAAGTTGTGGAGCTTCTTACTGTCAGACCATAAACATGAAGCCACCCACAACGTTTTTCTAAACAAACTCAAACAACATCTAAAATCTACCCAGCTGTTCTTATACTCCTGATTCACCCCAAACAAGCAACGTCAGTGATATACACATTAGTCACTTCTGCTCAGCTTCTATCTCATATCCATCATTACTTCAGCAAACTATATCCAATAACTTTAAACTCTAACATATCGTGACTCGCGGCCTCATGCCCCAGCTTTCCCTCACCTCTTACCTTCCATATCTACTGGCTCTAGTTTCTTCTCTCGGTATTCTCCATTTATCAATGTTGTACTCAAAACATTCATTTTTTGCAGCACTTTTGTCATGACTAGAAATAGTCCCTGCTCACTTTATTACTCAATGTAACCTTATTTTGGTCTAGCCGTTGCTTACTGTCTTTGTATGATGTTATTTGTTTACACTATTGCAAATCCTTCTTCTATAACTTATATATCTACAGCTTTTCTCCATCTGCCTCCATTGAAAATGGGTTTCTGCTCAGAGATGGTACCCCAGCTGAAAAATGTAATTAAATACATAAACCAAATATTGTGCTATGCTACTCTGATGTATATGTGCAATCACATTTACTATATGATATAGGTATGTCTCTACTTCTCATATGAGATCTTCATAAGCTATTCCTTTTTTCTATGTAAAATATGTTTAGCTGTCTTTGGCCATTTTAGCCAGGGTACTGGCTGAAAAGGTCTTGCACCAGCCCACCCATCTGGATAATAATTAAATAAACAAACACAATAAATCACTATATAAATAAGTCTGCAAAGGGAATTAAATAAAATGGAAGAACAGTGGTGGTAGAAGAGGGTAAGACTTTCAAACTGAGGAGTCAGACTACAACATAACATGAGTAGATACAATTTGATGCAGAGGGAATGGACAGACAGACACAGACAAAATATCCTCCTAAAATGTACAGCACAGAAGAAAGCAAAAGAAACACTTATAAGACCACTAAACAGATGGCGTGCAGATGGGAGCATTAAGGAGAGAACAGCTGGAGGATTCTGTTCATAAGTGTGTACTAGGCTAATGGCCCTGGGGCCTAGCCATAAGATTACCATCGTGCCACCCAACTTTAGTTCCCAGTGCCTATGTCGAGTAGAGCCACTGGAATGATCCCCAGGGTGAAGTTTCAGTTTCCCATCCAGTCATCAAGATTTCTGTTGAAGAGGGTCAGTGAGGTGCTCTGCTTGACATGTATGGGAAGTCTGTTCCATAGCATGGGCAGTCTCTGGGTTATGAACCTGTCCCTCCAGCTTGTTCTGTTAATTGTGGTAATGAGGTTGAAGTCTCTGGAGCATCCAAAGACTAGATAAATAACTTTGTCCTGCAGGTATCTGGTATGTATGTATAGTATCAGTCTGCTTGGTCAGAAGTTCTAACCTCATAAGCAGAACTGCTTTTATTAGACACTTAGTTCAATTGAAACTAGACTACTGGTATGCTAACATTATTGGCAGTGGTTTAGGAGGAGCACCATGCTGAGCTCTGGATAGCTGCTCACTACTATCATATGGTAGTGTGTGGCCCTCGGACATTATTGGCAGTGGTTTAGGAGTTAGCTATAGGAGGAGCACCATGCTGAGCTCTGGATAGCTGCTCACTACTATCATATGGTAGTGTGTGGCCCTCGGACATTATTGGCAGTGGTTTAGGAGTTAGCTATAGGAGGAGCACCATGCTGAGCACTGGATACCTGCTCACTGCTATCGTATGATAGTGTGTGGCCCTCAGACATTATTGGCAGTGGTTTAGGAGGTAACGATAGGAGGAGCACCATGCCAAGCTCTGGATACCTGCTCACTACTATCATATGGTAGTGTGTGGCCCTCAGACATTATTGGCAGTGGTAGGAGTTAGCTATAGAAGGAACACCATGCTGAACTCTGGATACCTGCTCACTACTATCATATGGTAGTGTGTGGCCCTCAGACATTATTGGCAGTGGTTTAGGAGTTAGCTATAGGAGGAGCAGCATGCTGAGCTCTGGATACCTGCTCACTACTATCATATGGTAGTGTGTGGCCCTCAGACATTATTGGCAGTGGTTTAGGAGTTAGCTATAGGAGGAGCACCATGCTGAGCTCTGGATACCTGTTCACTACTATCATATGGTAGTGTGTGGCCCTCCGACATTATTGGCAGTGGGTTAGGAGTTAGCTATAGGAGGAGCACCATGCTGAGCTCTGGATACCTGCTCACTACTATCATATGGTAGTTTGTGGCTCTCAGACAGAGGTCCCTGCTGAATCAACTGTTACTTATTCATTAGAGAAGTAGCTTGTGGTCAAGTGCAGACATGCTGGGCTGAGTGTAAATCATTTGATATCACTGCGCACGCTCCTACCAAGAGAACACTAGGTTGCATCAGAAAGTCTGACAGACAGTCATATGACCTACGTTAATGTCTGCCCTTGTGACGCGATGCAAAAAAAAAATAGTTTGTCAGTCTCCTCTAGTGGAAAGGGATTTGACTCTATGATAGCACTGTAATAGTTCTACAAAACAGATAAATAAAGATAAGTGTTTTTATTTCTAGATCTGATTTTAAATTAATTTTAACAGTCTGTATTTGCTTTAGCTAAAGCCTTTCAGCCCACATTAATGATTCCAGTAAACAGCTGCACTACATTTTCATTGTTTTAAGTGGTCTAACTGTTGCTATTAAGCCTTGGTTTCATTCTTGTACACTGAGCTTATGTCAAGAAGTTCAGGACTTGTCTTTGCAGAGGGGCAGTTCCAGGCCAGTCATCTCAGAGCTAAGGGTTTCTGAATTTCAAAGATGCTGTTTGCAGTGATTTTTTTAAAATGACTGTCTTGTTGTAATAGTTATACAAGACAGAAAAAGACAGATAAGTTTTTTCATTTTGTGATCTGATTTTAAATTAATTTTAACAGTCTGCATCTGTTTAGCTAAGATCTTTAAGGCTATATATTAGTGATTCCAGTACATAGCTGCACAGTATTTTTGCTGTTTTAAGTAATCTGACTGTTTATATTAAGCCCTGGTTTCACCAAACTAAAAGCCTTTTGACATAATTGCTTAATATTTAGTGTATTGATACTGCTTGCACTGATTTTAATACCAAAATAGTGAGGTTATTTTACTATAATTAGTTTACTGGCTTTTGCTAGTGTCAGAACGTCATTTTGTATTGAAATTTAAATACTCAGTATAAAGCCCACCCAATCATTATTATAAAACCAAACTCCAAGCAGTTATAGTCACCCCTGACCCCAGAGTCAGTATCATGGACCAGCACTTCCCCACAACATCTCTAGGCAGCCTGATTGAGACGGTTATCTTGAGACAAGCAGCACAACATAGTCTGTGAGCGCTGTACATATATAATACCCTTGGAGGCAAAAATCATAAACACAGTAAACTCAGACACCAAAATCATCCACAGTACAACACACGTCACACCTCTCTGAGGCCAACACAATAGACATAATTCATCATATGTTGAGGTTTTAAAGATTAACTAGCTTAATGCTCAAATACCTCCAAAACATAACACAGGCACAGACTACACTCAGCATATTATGCCTATGTCCTCACATAATAAAAGGAGTCCCAAAGTCACAGATGTTGAGCCCATAAGGCAGGCATTGACCCAACAAAACATTCTTGTTAGAGGTGACTCCATTGTAAGACATACAAACGTGCCTCTTACCTGGCTGAGCAAGGAAAGAAGGACAGTTAGTTGCTTGTCTGGTGCCAGGATCCATCAAATCACACATGCAATCAAGTCCTTGAACAAGTACCAGTATGACTCTTTCATAGTTCATCCCGGTGTCAATGACCTGGGGTACAACTCCCTGGATTATATGGAGAGAGACATGATGAAGGTCTCAGACTATGTCCAAGGCAGGTATGAGCCAAGCACTGAGCAGCATTCTACCTTCTCCAAGGATGATGCTGCAAAATGAGCAACAGATAATTAGCTTCAATAATTAGCTTAGTTTTTGGTGTCATTCAAAGGGGGTCCAACATTTGTCAGCTGGGGAAGATATGATTGACAGACCATGCTGCTTAATCAGGTATGGCCTGTGTCTGTGCCCTCTAGGGTTTGATTATTGGCAAAGATATTGTCCACCCCCATAGTGCCTCTTTTACACAATGCTAACCTGATCAACCTACAAACATAAGAAAACAAAAGGAAAAGATCCAGGTGCTACTGATCGCTGCTAGGAGCCGGAACAAAAAGCGCCTCTCCCATGGAGGCCTTCTCACCCTGGAAGACACTGATACCTGTTTAGTGACTGAAACATAATTTAAAATCGCGGAGAGCACTCTGCCTCTGCATAATGCTTTCCACACATTTAGACCAGCTACTGCACAAGAGGGGAAACAGAGGAAGGTGTCTCGACCTACACCCAGCAGACACTCACATCAAGGCTAGTAAAACAGCATGATGCACTAGAGTTTCTTCATGTCCAAATAACCTTCAGAAAGGTCCCATACCATATATTAATAGGTTCATAGGTTCATAGGTTGGTACTGGGCTATCTGCCCGAAGGCATATATTAGCCCAGCCACATTGTGCGGTATTCACCACCCCTTTAGTAGTTCCCTAGACCCTTGTACTAGCAGCTAGTACCCTTGGCCCCTATCTAGTAGTGCTGTTGGTGTGATCCCAGGTGTGAACTTTCTGTTACCCATCCACTCATCAAGGTTCCTTTTGAAGAGTGATAGTGAGGGGCTCTGTCTTATGTAGATCGGGACCCTGTTCCATGGTAACAGAAGTCTCTGCAAAGGGAATCCATCCCTCCAGCATGTTCTATTCATTGTTGTGTTAAGGTTTATATTCCTAGAGCATGTAGCTCGAGTAGATTTGGTTTTGCTAAGATGGAGCATGTTCAACTATTGTGGGTTGGACATGGCTCTGTACATTAGACAGAGATCGCCTCTGAGAAAACGGTATGCAACAGAGAACAGTCTTAGCTTTTTCAATCGTTCTACATAGGGCAACTGTTTGAGGCCAGTAATCCTCTTGGTTAGGTACCTCTGTGGTCTCTCCAGCTGCTGGAGATGTCTAGCCAGGTACATTCCAATTGGTGCATTGTAGTCAATAATGGGTCTGATGAGGGAACAGTAGAGGGGCACCATTACATCCTTAGATCTTGATGCAAACCCTTTCATGATCAGATGGGTCACATAGAAGGATTTTCTAACCACTTTGGCAACATGGTTATTAAAGGAACGCTGACTATCTACTTGGGTCCCTAGATCCCTTAACAAATAGATAACTCCCTCTTTGACAAAAGAAAGCCACAATCCCTATCTACATGAACAAGAATCACTCAGCATCAAACTCAATGCCATTTTCCTAGGTGATCTAAACTATCCAACTATAGATGGTGAAACCTACATCACCACTAGTGCACAAGCACAGAAATTCCTGGACCTTGTCAATAAAAATGCCACACAACGGAATGGTGGGAGGATGGCAGAATGGTTAAGGTCTTTACCTTGCAGACACAAGGTGCAGGGTTTGATTCTCACATGGGGTAATTGGCTAGGCTTAAAATGGCCCGTAAGGGCAATTAGCCTAGTACTAACCTATGAACCTATGATTATCATCTTGGGTCTTGTTCTTATGGGAGCAGCTTGCACCATCTCTTGCATATCTTCATCACTTATTAGGTCTGACCATAAAGCAGCCATCTTCAAAGCAAAACTGAAACCAGAGATCCCTTTCACCCATGGTACCTTTAGAAATTTCTGTAAGACAAACTACCTACTCATAAATAATACATTGGCAAGCTTCAAATCCTCACCAAACCAAGTTAACTACACTGAATACACAAAAATATATGACACCACACTATACCAGCATGTAAACAGCTGCATAGACACAACTGTACCTAGTAGGAACAAGTGCAGGGCAAACCCCAGAAACAAACCATCATGGTGGAACCATGGCATCAACAAGCTCTATAATAAAATGAGTTTTTATCAAAACTAAGAAGAGCAATGTTACAGCCCTTATTACTGAAATAAACAAACAACTAAAACAGCTATCCAAGTGAAAGAGAATCATGAGGCATTTTTTGTTATGTGCATAATCTCAAAAGCATAACTCAGCAATATGCTGAGCTGATTGCTAACATTGTTACCTACACATTGCGGGTGAAGATATAGCTAACCTAAAGTTACCCCTCTCTCCCTTCCATCTGTCCCGCAAGATATACCTGAAACTGGCTCACCTACAGCTATCACACAAGACCAAGTCTAAAAAATGCTATCAATTGATGGGTACTGATAATATCCCTGGATGCATCTTAAAAAGTATGAAGCTTGATTTAGTAACACTCCTAGCAACACTGTTCAGTCTCAGCCACACCCCAGCAACACTGTTCTGTCTATGCCACACCCCTAACAACATTGTTCAGTCTCAGCCACACCCCAGCAACACTGTTCAGTCTCAGCCGCACCCCTAACAACACTGTTCAGTGTCAGCCACACCCCTAACAATACTGTTCAATCTCAGCCTCCATACATGTTTTGTACAAAGTGAATGGAGAAGCGATACAGTCATTCGCCTCCATAAGGGAGGACCTTCCACTGACTCAGTCAATTACAGAACCACAAGTCTGACCAGACACATATGCAAAGCCATGGAAAGAATTATCATGGAATCAATCAATTAGACATTGAATCTCCAAACACTGGGCCCATCTCAGTAAGTAATTAATAAGGACACAGGGACCCTCCAAACCCTGGGACCATCTCAGTAAGTAATTAATGAGGACACAGGGATGCTCCAAACACAGGGCCCATCTCCATAAGTAATTAATAAGGACACAGGGACCCTCCAAACACAGGGCCCATCTCAGTAAGTAATTAATAAGGACACAGGGACCCTCCAAACCTGGGCCCATCTCAGTAAGTAATTAATAAGGACACAGGGACCCTCCAAACACTGGACCCATCTCAGTAAGTAATCAAAAAGGACACAGGGACCTTTGAAACACAGGGCCCATCTCAGTAAGTAGTTAATAAGGACACAGGGACTCTCCAAACACTGGGCCCATAGAGGAAGTAATTCATAAGGACACAGGGACCCTCCAAACATTGGGCCTATCTCAGTAAGTACTTAAAAAGGACAAAGGGACCCTCCAAACACTGGGCCCATCTCAGAAAATAATTAATAGGGACATAAGGACCTTCCAAAGACTGGGCCCATCTCAGTAAATAATTACTAAGGACACAGGGACCCTCCAAACACAGGGCCCATCTCAGTAAGTAATTAATAAGGACACAGGGACCCTCCAAACCCTGGGCCCATCTCAGTAAGTAATTAATAAGGACACAGGGACCCTCCAAACACAGGGCCCATCTCAGTTAGTAATTAACAAGGACACAGGGACTCTCCAAACACAGGGCCCATAGAGGACATAATTCATAAGGACACAGGGACCCTCCAAACATTAGGCCCATGTCAGTAAGTACTTAAAAAGCATACAGGGACCCTCCAAACCCTGGGCCCATCTCAGTAAATAGTTAATAGGGACACAAGGACCCTCCAAACACTGGGCCCATCTCAGTCAGTAATTAATAAGGACACAGGGATGCTCCAAACACTGGGCCTATCTCAGAAAGTAATTAATAAGGATACAGGGGCCCTCAAAACCTGGGCCCATCTCAGTAAGTAATTAATAAGGACACAGGGACCCTCCAAACACAGGGCCCATCTCAGTAAGTAATTAATAAGGACACAGGGACCCTCCAAATACTGGGCCCATCTCCATAAGTAATTAATAAGGACACAGGGACCCTCCAAACCCTGGGCCCATCTCAGTAAGTAATTAATAAGGACACAGGAACCCTACAAACACAGGGCCCATCTCAGTAAGTAATTAATAAGGACACAGGGACCCTCCAAACACTGGGCCCATCTCAGTAAGTAATTAATAAGGACACAGGGACCCTCCAAACACAGGGCCCATCTCAGTAAGTAATTTACAAGGACACAGGGACTCTCCAAACACAGGCCCCATAGAGGATGTAATTCATAAGGACACAGGGACCCTCCAAACATTGTGCCCATGTCAGTAAGTACTTAAAAAGCATACAGGGACCCTCCAAACCCTGGGCCCATCTCAGTAAATAACTAATAGGGACACAAGGACCCTCCAAACACTGGGCCCATATCAGTCAAGTAATTAATAAGGACACAAGGACCCTCCAAACAATGGGCCCATCTCAGTAAGTAATTAATAAGGACACAGGGACCCTCCAAACACTGTGCCCATCTCAGTAAGTAATTAATAATGACACAGGGACCCTCCAAACACTGGGCCCATCTCGGTACATAATTAATAAGGAAACAGGGGCCCTCCAAACACTGGGTCCATCATAGTAACTAATTAATAAGGAAACAGCGATCCTCCAAATACTGGGCCCATCTCGGCAAGTAATTAATAAGGACACAGGGACCCTCCAAACACTGGGCCCATCTCAGTACGTAATTAATAAAGACACAGGGACCCTCCAAACACTGGGCCCATTTCAGAAAGTAATTAATAAAGACACAGGGACCCTTCAAACACTGTGACCATCTCAGTAAGTAATTCATAAGTTCACAGGGACCCTCCAAGTACTGGGCCCATCTCAGTAAGTAATTAATAAGGACACAGGGACCCTCCAAACACTGGGCCCATTTCAGAAAGTAATTAATAAAGACACAGGGACCCTCCAAACACTGGGTCCCTCTCAGTAAGTAATTCATAGGGACACAGGGACCCTCCAAACAATGGGTCCATCTCAGTAAGTAATTTATAAGGAAACAGGGACCCTCCAAACACTGGGCCCATCTCAGTAAGTAAGTCATAAGAACACAGGGATCCTCCAAACACTGGGCCCATCTCAGTAAGTAATTAATAAGGACACAGGGACCCACCAAACACTGGCCCCATCTCAGTAAGTAATTAATAAGGACACAAGGACCTTCCAAACACTGGGCCCATTTCAGAAAGTGATTAATAAAGACACAGGGACCCTCCAAACACTGGGCCCATCTCAGCAAGTAATTAATGAGGACACAGGCACCCTCCAAACATTGGGCCCATCTCAGTAAGTAATTAATAAGGACACAGGGACCCTCCAAACACTGGGCCCATCCCAGTAAGTAATTCAGAAGGATACAGAGACCCTACAAACACTGGGCCCATCTCAGTATGTAATTAATAAGGACACAGGTTCCCTACAAACACTGTGCCCATCTCAGTAAGTAGTTAATAAGGACATAGGGACCCTCCAAACACTGGACCCATCTCAGTTTGGATTCATCAAGGGCAGGTTATGCTTACTCTCATAGGTTCATAGGTTTATACTAGGCTTTCTGCCCTAAGGCATTTATAAGCCTAGCCCAAATTTTTGTGGCTTACGCCACCCCTTATATGAAAAAATACTGTGCCCATTAGTTTGTTGTGCCTCTGTCCAGCAGTGACACAGAGATGATTCCCGGGGTAAACCTACGATCTCCCATCCACAGGTCAAGATTTCTCTTGAACAGAGCCAGTGAGGTGCTCTGCATCACATGGACCGGGATTTTATTCCACAGCATAGGGAGTCTCTGAGTGATAAATCTATCCCTCCAGCACGTCCTATTTATGTCCTGCTAGGTTTAAAGTAAGCTTGCTCTAGTGGTTTTGGTGGATTTGGATGTTTTGAGGTGGAGCATGTCCATTAATTCGGTTGGACATGGCCTTGTATGTCAGGCACATGTCACCTCTGAGCAGAACTGAATAGAGCTGGAGTTTCTTAAATCTGGCAGCATATGACAGATTTTGGAGTCCCTTTATCCTTTTGGTGAGGAACTTTTGGGGTCTCTCCAATTGCTGCAGATGTCAAGTGAGATACATCCCGAATGGGGCATTGTACTCGATCATTGGTCTGATAAGTGAAGAGTACAGGGGAACAATGACCTCACTAGATCTGGATGTGAATCCCTTCATGATCTCTCCCTGGTGGATACCACAGCAACGGATGAAGGGAAAATGATGCACACTACATACTTTAACCTGGTCAAAGCTTTTGACACAATTCCCTGCTAAAGCACAGTAGGAAGGCTAAATAAACTCAATAAATCCTTATGTCACCTGCTGAATTGCCAACTGGCTCATATGTAGATTGTACACATATAATCAAAATAGGAGAAGTTACCTCCACAAAGAGACCAGTCACCAGTGGAGTCCCCCCAGGGTTCTGTGCTGGCACCTCTCCTGCTTGGCATCTACTTTTCTGAAGTAAAAGCCAGTAAGAATGGGCCCTAGCTGACTAGGTTTTCAGATGACTGCAAGTTAGGAGCAGTCATTGAATCATCAAATCACTTAGACATCCTGCAGGAAAATTTGTCTTAAATAGCTGGTATCAAAATCATGGTCTGAAAGTAAACACAAAAAAATTCATTAGTGCACCCTTTGGGAAATTATCTACCCCAGGGATCTACCACACTGACTATTCACCTCTAAGAGTTGACCCAGTTGTTCGGGATTTGGAAACTTAAATGAAGAATGATATAAGTTTGACCAACATGTGTCAATTGTTGTAAGAAAGGCCTTCTATATTACACAGTTTATAATGAAAAGGGATTGTGTCTAAGTCTAGGGATGTCATTGTCCCCCTTTACTCAGTCCTAATTAGGCCAGTCATTGAATATAATGCCCCTTTAGCATGTATTTGTCCAGATGCATGCAACAACTGGAACGCCCACAGAGATCCCTTATTAAAAAGATAAAAGACCTAAACAACATATTGTACATGGGCCAACATAAAGCCCTGTGACTGTACTCTGTATCCTACACACTGCTAACAGGTGGCCTGTATCTGGCATACAAGGCATCCTCTGATTCATTAATGATGGATTTCCTGCACATCACCAAGTAAAATAGCATTGGAAATACTCTGTCTTGGAATCTAAACCTTATCTGAAATATCAACAGAATGCTTTGGAGGGAACAGGTATATTTCACAGAGGATACCACTGCTATGGAGCAAACTCCCCATCCACATAAAACAAAATGCATCCCTGTCCATTTTCAAATCCAGCTTAGATCTGTGGATGGGGAAAAGAAAATTTATCATAGGACTGCTCCCGTACTACTAACAGATAGACAGAGCTACTAAATGTTTTATCCTCTGCATGGGTTCACTCAAATTATCTATGGCATAATCCCATTTATTTTCATTAGGGGTAATATATAATTATCGACCATGGGATGTGTAAGGCAAATTTATAGGGATAAGTTATTTTGAGTGCAAAAAGAGAAAGTGAATAGGCTTAAAATGGTCTGCAAGGGCAACTAGCCAAGGACTTACCTTTGAACCAGTCAAATGAAAATATACATATAAGACAAAAAAAGAATGAGTCCAATGTATGCAGATCAGCTAGTCCACAATAAAATAAATTAATAAATTAAAAATAGAGGTTTACCAGCCAGGAGGTACAAGAAATCATAGTAAACTGACAGTATTTACCCCCATTTGTGGAATTTCCAGTAGTCATAGTGATTTCATAGCACTATACTGCACCATCAGGGAGTAGAAAAGCTAGGGTCTATATACTATACTGCACCATCAGGGAGTAGAAAAGCTAGGGTCTATATACTATACTGCACCATCAGGGGAGTAGAAAAGCTATGGTCTATATACTATACTGCACCATCAGGGAGTAGAAAAGCTAGGGTCTATATACTATACTGCACCATCAGGGAGTAGAAAAGCTAGGGCCTATATACTATAATGCACAATCAGGGGAGTAGAAAAGCTAGGGTCTATATACTATACTGCACCATCAGGGAGTAGAAAAGCTATGGTCTATATACTATACTGCACCATCAGGGAGTAGAAAAGCTATGGTCTATATACTATACTGCACCATCAGGGAGTAGAAAAGCTAGGGTCTACATACTATACTGCACCATCAGGGAGTAGAAAAGCTAGGGTCTATATACTATACTGCACCATCAGGGAGTAGAAAAGCTAGGGTCTATATACTATACTGCACCATCAGGGAGTAGAAAAGCTAGGGTCTATATACTATACTGCACCATCAGGGAGTAGAAAAGCTAGGGTCTATATACTATACTGCACCATCAGGGGAGTAGAAAAGCTATGGTCTATATACTATACTGCACCATCAGGGGAGTAGAAAAGCTAGGGTCTATATACTATACTTCACCATCAGGGAGTAAAAAAGCTAGGGTCTATATACTATACTGCACCATCAGGGGAGTAGAAAAGCTATGGTCTATATACTATACTGCACCATCAGGGGAGTAGAAAAGCTATGGTCTATATACTATACTGCACCATCAGGGAGTAGAAAAGCTAGGGTCTATATACTATACTGCACCATCAGGGGAGTAGAAAAGCTAGGGTCTATATACTATACTGCACCATCAGGGGAGTAGAAAAGCTAGGGTCTATATACTATACTGCACCATCAGGGAGTAGAAAAGCTAGGGTCTATATACTATACTGCACCATCAGGGAGTAGAAAAGCTATGGTCTATATACTATACTGCACCATCAGGGATTAGAAAAGCTAGGGTCTATATACTATACTGCACCATCAGGGGAGTAGAAAAGCTATGGTCTATATACTATACTGCACCATCAGGGGAGTAGAAAAGCTATGGTCTATATACTATACTGCACCATCAGGGAACAGAAAAGTTAGGGTCTATATACTATACTGCACCATCAGGGGAGTAGAAAAGCTATGGTCTATATACTATACTGCACCATCAGGGAGTAGAAAAGCTATGGTCTATATACTATACTGCACCATCAGGGAGTAGAAAAGCTAGGGTCTATATACTATACAGCACCATCAGGGAGTAGAAAAGCTAGGGTCTATATACTATACTGCACCATCAGGGAGTAGAAAAGCTATGGTCTATATACTATACTGCACCATCAGGGAGTAGAAAAGCTATGGTCTATATACTATACTGCACCATCAGGGAGTAGAAAAGCTAGGGTCTATATACTATACTGCACCATCAGGGAGTAGAAAAGCTAGGGTCTATATACTATACTGCACCATCAGGGGAGTAGAAAAGCTATGGTCTATATACTATACTGCACCATCAGGGAGTAGAAAAGCTATGGTCTATATACTATACTGCACCATCAGGGAGTAGAAAAGCTAGGGTTTATATACTATACTGCACCATCAGGGGAGTAGAAAAGCTAGGGTCTATATAATATACTGCACCATCAGGGGAGTAGAAAAGCTAGGGTCTATATACTATACTGAACCATCAGGGAGTAGAAAAGCTATGGTCTATATACTATACTGCACCATCAGGGAGTAGAAAAGCTATGGTCTATATACTATACTGCACCATCAGGGAGTAGAAAAGCTAGGGTCTATATACTATACTGCACCATCAGGGAGTAGAAAAGCTATGGTCTATATACTATACTGCACCATCAGGGGAGTAGAAAAGCTATGGTCTATATACTATACTGCACCATCAGGGAGTAGAAAAGCTAGGGTCTATATACTATACTGCATCATCAGGGGAGTAGAAAAGCTATGGTCTATATACTATACTGCACCATCAGGGGAGTAGAAAAGCTATTGTCTATATACTATACTGCACCATCAGGGAGTAGAAAAGCTAGGGTCTATATACTATACTGCACCATCAGGGGAGTAGAAAAGCTATGGTCTATATACTATACTGCACCATCAGGGGAGTAGAAAAGCTATGGTCTATATGCTATACTGCACCATCAGGAGAGTAGAAACGCTAGGGTCTATATACTATACTGCACCATCAGGGGAGTAGAAAAGCTAGGGTCTATATACTATACTGCACCATAAGGGAGTAGAAAAGCTATGGTCTATATACTATACTGCACCATCAGGGAGTAGAAAAGCTATGGTCTATATACTATACTGCACCATCAGGGGAGTAGAAAAGCTAGGGTCTAGATACTATACTGCACCATCAGGGAGTAGAAAAGCTATGGTCTATATACTATACTGCACCATCAGGGGAGTAGAAAAGCTAGGGTCTATATACTATACTGCACCATCAGGGAGTAGAAAAGCTAGGGTCTATATACTATACTGCACCATCAGGGAGTAGAAAAGCTAGGGTCTATATACTATACTGTACCATCAGGAGAGTAGAAAAGTCAGGGTCTATATACTATACTGCACCATCAGGGAGTAGAAATGCTATGGTCTATATATTATACTGCACCATCAGGGAGTAGAAAAGCTATGGTCTATATACTATACTGCACCATCAGGGAGTAGAAATGCTAGGGTCTATATACTATACTGCACCATCAGGGGAGTAGAAAAGCTAGGGTCTATATACTATACTGCAACCTCAGGGAGTAGAAAAGCTATGGTCTATATACTATACTGCACCGTCAGGGAGTAGAAAAGTTATGGTCTATATACTATACTGCACCATCAGGGGAGTAGAAAAGCTAGAGTCTATATACTATACTGCACCATCAGGGGAGTAGAAAAGCTAGAGTCTATATACTATACTGCACCATCAGGGAGTTGAAAAGCTGTGGTGTATATACTATACTGCACCATCAGGGGAGTAGAAAAGCTATGGTCTATATACTATACTGCACCATCAGGGGAGTAGAAAAGCCTCTGTCTATATACTATACTGCACCATCAGGGAGTAGAAAAGCTATGGTCTATATACTATACTGCACCATCAGGGGAGTAGAAAAGCTGGGGTCTGTATACTATACTGCACCATCAGGGTAGTAGAAAAGCTATGGTCTATATACTATACTGCACCTTCAGGGGAGTAGAAAAGCTAGGGTCTATATACTATACTGCACCATCAGGGAGTAGAAAAGCTATGGTCTATATACTATACTGCACCATCAGGGAGTAGAAAAGCTATGGTCTATATACTATACTGCACCATCAGGGAGTAGAAAAGCTATGGTCTATATACTATACTGCACCATCAGGGGAGTAAAAAAGCTATGGTCTATATACTATACTGCACCATCAGGGGAGTAGAAAAGCTAGGGTCTATATACTATACTGCACCATCAGGGAGTAGAAAAGCTATGGTCTATATACTATACTGCACCATCAGGGGACTGGAAAAGCTAGGGTCTATATACTATACTGCACCATCAGGGGAGTAGAAAAGCTATGGTCTATATACTATACTGCACCATCAGGGAGTAGAAAAGCTATGGTCTATATACTATACTGCACCATCAGGGAGTAGAAAAGCTAGGGTCTATATACTATACTGCACCATCATGGAGTAGAAAAGCTAGGGTCTATATACTATACTGCACCATCAGGGAGTAGAAAAGCTAGGGTCTATATACTATACTGCACCATCAGGGAGTAGAAAAGCTATGGTCTATATACTATACTGCACCATCAGGGGAGTAGAAAAGCTATGGTCTATATACTATACTGCACCATCAGGGAGTAGAAAAGCTATGGTCTATATACTATACTGCACCATCAGGGAGTAGAAAAGCTAGGGTCTATATACTATACTGCACCATCAGGGAGTAGAAAAGCTATGGTCTATATACTATACTGCACCATCAGGGAGTAGAAAAGCTATGGTCTATATACTATACTGCACCATCAGGGAGTAGAAAAGCTAGGGTCTATATACTATACTGCACCATCAGGGGAGTAGAAAAGCTAGAGTCTACATACTATACTGCACCATCAGGGAGTAGAAAAGCTATGGTCTATATACTATACTGCACCATCATTGAAGTAGAAAAGCTATGGTCTATATACTATACTGCACCATCAGGGGAGTAGAAAAGCTAGGGTCTATATACTATACTGCACCATCAGGGAATAGAAAAGCTATGGTCTACATACTATACTGCACCATCAGGGGAGTAGAAAAGCTATGGTCTATATACTATACTGCACCACCAGGGAGTAGAAAAGCTATGGTCTATATTCGCAAGCCAACAGGGCAAAACAGCAAACACCCTAATGTTGACACATACTAAATGAAATTTCAATATCTTGAATGGCCAAAACAGTGATTTTTTTCCATGGGAAAAAAATCATAGGACCAACAACAAAAAAACAAACTGACAGACAAAATAAAGTGGGGGACTTTGCCCCATTTTCCCCCTACTTAGATATACCAACTCTGAGATCGCAGTACAGTGGAGGAAATGGCAAATTCCTGACAATGGCCCAGCGATTTTTTTTCTCTGGGAAAAAATCGCTGTTCTGGCCTTTCGAGAGTTAGGCATTTCGTTTAATATGTGCCGACATAAGGAAGTTCACTATTCTACCCTGCTGACATGCTAATATAGACCCAAAAAGCTATAACAAAAATGCTCTGTTCATCCTCATCACATTCACTGATGTCAGTCAGACTTACAGAACAGAGCAGCACCTTCTCCCATCACTTATATGCAGTGTTGTTACATAGAGGGACTCTTCCCTCACTAACATCCAGGCCCTCATCCTGTTCCCCTTCACTGATGTAGGTTAGACACACAGAACACACCATCACCTTCTCCCATCACTTATACACAGTGTTGTTACATGGAGGATGTCTCCCCTCACTAACATCCAAGCCCTCATCCTGTTCCCCTTCACTGATGTAGGTCAGACACACAGAACACACCATCACCTTCTCCCATCACTGATACACAGTGTTGTTACATGGAGGATGTCTCCCCTCACTAACATCCAAGCCCTCATCCTGTTCCCCTTCACTGATGTAGGTCAGACACACAGAACAGAGCATCATCTTCTCCCATCACTGATACACAGTGTTGTTACATGGAGGATGTCTCCCCTCACTAACATCCAAGCCCTCATTGTGTTCCCCTTCACTGATGTAGGTCAGACACACAGAACAGAGCATCATCTTCTCCCATCACTGATACACAGTGTTGTTACATGGAGGATGTCTCCCCTCACTAACATCCAAGCCCTCATTGTGTTCCCCTTCACTGATGTAGGTCAGACACACAGAACAGAGCATCACCTTCTCCCATCACTGATACACAGTGTTGTTACATGGAGGATGTCTCCCCTCACTAACATCCAAGCCCTCATTGTGTTCCCCTTCACTGATGTAGGTCAGACACACAGAACAGAGCATCATCTTCTCCCATCACTGATACACAGTGTTGTTACATGGAGGATGTCTCCCCTCACTAACATCCAAGCCCTCATCCTGTTCCCCTTCACTGATGTAGGTCAGACACACAGAACAGAGCATCACCTTCTCCCATCACTGATACACAGTGTTGTTACATGGAGGATGTCTCCCCTCACTAACATCCAAGCCCTCATCCTGTTCCCCTTCACTGATGTAGGTCAGACACACAGAACAGAGCATCATCTTCTCCCATCACTGATACACAGTGTTGTTACATGGAGGATGTCTCCCCTCACTAACATCCAAGCCCTCATCCTGTTCCCCTTCACTGATGTAGGTCAGACACACAGAACACACCATCACCTTCTCCCATCACTGATACACAGTGTTGTTACATGGAGGATGTCTCCCCTCACTAACATCCAAGCCCTCATTGTGTTCCCCTTCACTGATGTAGGTCAGACACACAGAACAGAGCATCATCTTCTCCCATCACTGATACACAGTGTTGTTACATGGAGGATGTCTCCCCTCACTAACATCCAAGCCCTCATCCTGTTCCCCTTCACTGATGTAGGTCAGACACACAGAACAGAGCATCATCTTCTCCCATCACTGATACACAGTGTTGTTACATGGAGTGTGTCTCCCCCCTCACTAACATCCATGCCCTCATCCTGTTCTCCTTCAGTGATGGTCAGACACACAGAACACAGCATCACCTTCTCCCATCACTGATACACAGTGTTGTTACATGGAGGATGTCTCCCCTCACTAACATCCAAGCCCTCATCCTGTTCCCCTTCACTGATGTAGGTCAGACACACAGAACACACCATCACCTTCTCCCATCACTGATACACAGTGTTGTTACATGGAGGATGTCTCCCCTCACTAACATCCAAGCCCTCATTGTGTTCCCCTTCACTGATGTAGGTCAGACACACAGAACAGAACATCATCTTCTCCCATCACTGATACACAGTGTTGTTACATGGAGGATGTCTCCCCTCACTAACATCCAAGCCCTCATCCTGTTCCCCTTCACTGATGTAGGTCAACAACACAGAACAGAGCATCATCTTCTCCCATCACTGATACACAGTGTTGTTACATGGAGGATGTCTCCCCTCACTAACATCCAAGCCCTCATCCTGTTCCCCTTCACTGATGTAGGTCAGACACACAGAACAGAGCATCATCTTCTCCCATCACTGATACACAGTGTTGTTACATGGAGGATGTCTCCCCTCACTAACATCCAAGCCCTCATCCTGTTCCCCTTCACTGATGTAGGTCAGACACACAGAACAGAGCATCATCTTCTCCCATCACTGATACACAGTGTTGTTACATGGAGGATGTCTTCCTCACTAACATCCAAGCCCTCATCCTGTTCCCCTTCACTGATGTAGGTCAGACACACAGAACAGAGCATCATCTTCTCCCATCACTGATACACAGTGTTGTTACATGGAGGATGTCTTCCTCACTAACATCCAAGCCCTCATCCTGTTCCCTTCACTGATGTAGGTCAGACACACAGAACACACCATCACCTTCTCCCATCACTGATACACAGTGTTGTTACATGGAGGATGTCTCCCCTCACTAACATCCAAGCCCTCATCCTGTTCCCCTTCACTGATGTAGGTCAGACACACAGAACACACCATCATCTTCTCCCATCACTGATACACAGTGTTGTTACATGGAGGATGTCTCCCCTCACTAACATCCAAGCCCTCATCCTGTTCCCCTTCACTGATGTAGGTCAGACACACAGAACACACCATCATCTTCTCCCATCACTGATACACAGTGTTGTTACATGGAGGATGTCTCCCCTCACTAACGTCCAGGCCCTCGTTGTGTTCCCCTTCACTGATGTAGGTCAGACACACAGAACACACCATCACCTTCTCCCATCACTGATACACAGTGTTGTTACATGGAGGATGTCTCCCCTCACTAACATCCAAGCCCTCATCCTGTTCCCCTTCACTGATGTAGGTCAGACACACAGAACAGAGCATCACCTTCTCCCATCACTGATACACAGTGTTGTTACATGGAGTGTGTCTCCCCCCTCACTAACATCCATGCCCTCATCCTGTTCTCCTTCAGTGATGGTCAGACACACAGAACACAGCATCACCTTCTCCCATCACTGATACACAGTGTTGTTACATGGAGGATGTCTCCCCTCACTAACATCAAAGCCCTCATCCTGTTCCCCTTCACTGATGTAGGTCAGACACACAGAACAGAGCATCATCTTCTCCCATCACTGATACACAGTGTTGTTACATGGAGGATGTCTCCCCTCACTAACATCCAAGCCCTCATCCTGTTCCCCTTCACTGATGTAGGTCAGACACACAGAACAGAGCATCATCTTCTCCCATCACTTATACACAGTGTTGTTACATGGAGGATGTCTTCCCTCACTAACATCCAGGCCCTCATCCTGTTCCCCTTCACTGATGTAGGTCAGACACACAGAACACACCATCACCTTCTCCCATCACTTATACACAGTGTTGTTACATGGAGGATGTCTCCCCTCACTAACATCCAAGCCCTCATCCTGTTCCCCTTCACTGATGTAGGTCAGACACACAGAACACACCATCATCTTCTCCCATCACTGATACACAGTGTTGTTACATGGAGGATGTCTCCCCTCACTAACATCCAAGCCCTCATCCTGTTCCCCTTCACTGATGTAGGTCAGACACACAGAACAGAGCATCATCTTCTCCCATCACTTATACACAGTGTTGTTACATGGAGGATGTCTCCCCTCACTAACATCCAAGCCCTCATCCTGTTCCCCTTCACTGATGTAGGTCAGACACACAGAACAGAGCATCACCTTCTCCCATCACTGATACACAGTGTTGTTACATGGAGGATGTCTCCCCTCACTAACATCCAAGCCCTCATCCTGTTCCCCTTCACTGATGTAGGTCAGACACACAGAACACACCATCACCTTCTCCCATCACTGATACACAGTGTTGTTACATGGAGGATGTCTCCCCTCACTAACATCCAAGCCCTCATCCTGTTCCCCTTCACTGATGTAGGTCAGACACACAGAACAGAGCATCACCTTCTCCCATCACTGATACACAGTGTTGTTACATGGAGGATGTCTCCCCTCACTAACATCCAGGCCCTCATCCTGTTCCCTTCACTGATGTAGGTCAGACACACAGAACAGAGCATCATCTTCTCCCATCACTGATACACAGTGTTGTTACATGGAGGATGTCTCCTCACTAACATCCAAGCCCTCATCCTGTTCCCTTCACTGATGTAGGTCAGACACACAGAACACACCATCATCTTCTCCCATCACTGATACACAGTGTTGTTACATGGAGGATGTCTCCCTCACTAACATCCAAGCCCTCATCCTGTTCCCTTCACTGATGTAGGTCAGACACACAGAACAGAGCATCATCTTCTCCCATCACTGATACACAGTGTTGTTACATGGAGGATGTCTCCCCTCACTAACATCCAAGCCCTCATCCTGTTCCCCTTCACTGATGTAGGTCAGACACACAGAACACACCATCACCTTCTCCCATCACTGATACACAGTGTTGTTACATGGAGGATGTCTCCCCTCACTAACATCCAAGCCCTCATCCTGTTCCCCTTCACTGATGTAGGTCAGACACACAGAACAGAGCATCATCTTCTCCCATCACTGATACACAGTGTTGTTACATGGAGGATGTCTTCCCTCACTAACATCCAGGCCCTCATCCTGTTCCCCTTCACTGATGTAGGTCAGACACACAGAACAGAGCATCATCTTCTCCCATCACTGATACACAGTGTTGTTACATGGAGGATGTCTTCCCTCACTAACATCCAAGCCCTCATCCTGTTCCCCTTCACTGATGTAGGTCAGACACACAGAACACACCATCACCTTCTCCCATCACTTATACACAGTGTTGTTACATGGAGGATGTCTCCCCTCACTAACATCCAAGCCCTCATCCTGTTCCCCTTCACTGATGTAGGTCAGACACACAGAACAGAGCATCATCTTCTCCCATCACTGATACACAGTGTTGTTACATGGAGGATGTCTCCCTCACTAACATCCAAGCCCTCATCCTGTTCCCCTTCACTGATGTAGGTCAGACACACAGAACAGAGCATCATCTTCTCCCATCACTGATACACAGTGTTGTTACATGGAGGATGTCTCCTCACTAACATCCAAGCCCTCATCCTGTTCCCTTCACTGATGTAGGTCAGACACACAGAACAGAGCATCATCTTCTCCCATCACTGATACACAGTGTTGTTACATGGAGGATGTCTCCTCACTAACATCCAAGCCCTCATCCTGTTCCCCTTCACTGATGTAGGTCAGACACACAGAACAGAGCATCATCTTCTCCCATCACTGATACACAGTGTTGTTACATGGAGGATGTCTCCCCTCACTAACATCCAAGCCCTCATCCTGTTCCCTTCACTGATGTAGGTCAGACACACAGAACAGAGCATCACCTTCTCCCATCACTGATACACAGTGTTGTTACATGGAGGATGTCTCCCCTCACTAACATCCAAGCCCTCATCCTGTTCCCCTTCACTGATGTAGGTCAGACACACAGAACAGAGCATCATCTTCTCCCATCACTTATACACAGTGTTGTTACATGGAGGATGTCTTCCCTCACTAACATCCAGGCCCTCATCCTGTTCCCTTCACTGATGTAGGTCAGACACACAGAACACACCATCACCTTCTCCCATCACTTATACACAGTGTTGTTACATAAAGGATGTCTCCCTCACTAACATCCAAGCCCTCATCCTGTTCCCTTCACTGATGTAGGTCAGACACACAGAACACACCATCATCTTCTCCCATCACTGATACACAGTGTTGTTACATGGAGGATGTCTCCCCTCACTAACATCCAAGCCCTCATCCTGTTCCCTTCACTGATGTAGGTCAGACACACAGAACAGAGCATCATCTTCTCCCATCACTTATACACAGTGTTGTTACATGGAGGATGTCTCCCCTCACTAACATCCAAGCCCTCATCCTGTTCCCCTTCACTGATGTAGGTCAGACACACAGAACAGAGCATCACCTTCTCCCATCACTGATACACAGTGTTGTTACATGGAGGATGTCTCCCTCACTAACATCCAAGCCCTCATCCTGTTCCCCTTCACTGATGTAGGTCAGACACACAGAACACACCATCACCTTCTCCCATCACTGATACACAGTGTTGTTACATGGAGGATGTCTCCCCTCACTAACATCCAAGCCCTCATCCTGTTCCCCTTCACTGATGTAGGTCAGACACACAGAACAGAGCATCACCTTCTCCCATCACTGATACACAGTGTTGTTACATGGAGGATGTCTCCCCTCACTAACATCCAGGCCCTCATCCTGTTCCCCTTCACTGATGTAGGTCAGACACACAGAACAGAGCATCATCTTCTCCCATCACTGATACACAGTGTTGTTACATGGAGGATGTCTCCCCTCACTAACATCCAAGCCCTCATCCTGTTCCCCTTCACTGATGTAGGTCAGACACACAGAACACACCATCATCTTCTCCCATCACTGATACACAGTGTTGTTACATGGAGGATGTCTCCCCTCACTAACATCCAAGCCCTCATCCTGTTCCCCTTCACTGATGTAGGTCAGACACACAGAACAGAGCATCATCTTCTCCCATCACTGATACACAGTGTTGTTACATGGAGGATGTCTCCCTCACTAACATCCAAGCCCTCATCCTGTTCCCCTTCACTGATGTAGGTCAGACACACAGAACACACCATCACCTTCTCCCATCACTGATACACAGTGTTGTTACATGGAGGATGTCTCCCCTCACTAACATCCAAGCCCTCATCCTGTTCCCCTTCACTGATGTAGGTCAGACACACAGAACACACCATCACCTTCTCCCATCACTTATACACAGTGTTGTTACATGGAGGATGTCTCCCCTCACTAACATCCAAGCCCTCATCCTGTTCCCTTCACTGATGTAGGTCAGACACACAGAACAGAGCATCATCTTCTCCCATCACTGATACACAGTGTTGTTACATGGAGGATGTCTCCCCTCACTAACATCCAAGCCCTCATCCTGTTCCCCTTCACTGATGTAGGTCAGACACACAGAACAGAGCATCATCTTCTCCCATCACTGATACACAGTGTTGTTACATGGAGGATGTCTCCCCTCACTAACATCCAAGCCCTCATCCTGTTCCCCTCACTGATGTAGGGCAGACACACAGAACAAAGCATCATCTTCTCCCATCACTGATACACAGTGTTGTTTCATGGAGGATGTCTCCCTCACTAACATCCAAGCCCTCATCCTGTTCCCTTCACTGATGCAGGTCAGACACCCAGAACAGAGCATCATCTTCTCCCATCACTGATACACAGTGTTGTTACATGGAGGATGTCTCGCCTCACGAACATCCAAGCCCTCATCCTGTTCCCCTTCACTGATGTAGGTCAGACACACAGAACAGAGCATCATCTTCTCCCATCACTGATACACAGTGTTGTTACATGGAGGATGTCTCCCTCACTAACATCCAAGCCCTCATCCTGTTCCCTTCACTGATGTAGGTCAGACACACAGAACACACCATCACCTTCTCCCATCTCTGATACACAGTGTTGTTACATGGAGGATGTCTCCTCACTAACATCCAAGCCCTCATCCTGTTCCCTTCACTGATGTAGGTCAGACACACAGAACACACCATCATCTTCTCCCATCACTGATACACAGTGTTGTTACATGGAGGATGTCTCCTCACTAACATCCAAGCCCTCATCCTGTTCCCTTCACTGATGTAGGTCAGACACACAGAACACACCATCATCTTCTCCCATCACTGATACACAGTGTTGTTACATGGAGGATGTCTCCCCTCACTAACATCCAAGCCCTCATTGTGTTCCCCTTCACTGATGTAGGTCAGACACACAGAACAGAGCATCATCTTCTCCCATCACTGATACACAGTGTTGTTACATGGAGGATGTCTCCCCTCACTAACATCCAAGCCCTCATCCTGTTCCCCTTCACTGATGTAGGTCAGATACACAGAACAGAGCATCATCTTCTCCCATCACTGATACACAGTGTTGTTACATGGAGGATGTCTCCCTCACTAACATCCAAGCCCTCATCCTGTTCCCCTTCACTGATGTAGGTCAGACACACAGAACACACCATCACCTTCTCCCATCACTGATACACAGTGTTTTTACATGGAGTGTGTCTCCCCCCTCACTAACATCCAAGCCCTCATCCTGTTCCCCTTCACTGATGTAGGTCAGACACACAGAACAGAGCATCATCTTCTCCCATCACTGATACACAGTGTTGTTACATGGAGGATGTCTCCCTCACTAACATCCAAGCCCTCATCCTGTTCCCTTCACTGATGTAGGTCAGACACACAGAACAGAGCATCATCTTCTCCCATCACTGATACACAGTGTTGTTACATGGAGGATGTCTCCCCTCACTAACATCCAAGCCCTCATCCTGTTCCCATTCACTGATGTAGGTCAGACACACAGAACAGAGCATCATCTTCTCCCATCACTGATACACAGTGTTGTTACATGGAGGATGTCTCCCCTCACTAACATCCAGGCCCTCATCCTGTTCCCCTTCACTGATGTAGGTCAGACACACAGAACAGAGCATCATCTTCTCCCATCACTGATACACAGTGTTGTTACATGGAGTGTGTCTCCCCCCTCACTAACATCCAAGCCCTCATCCTGTTCCCCTTCACTGATGTAGGTCAGACACACAGAACACACCATCATCTTCTCCCATCACTGATACACAGTGTTGTTACATGGAGGATGTCTCCCCTCACTAACATCCAAGCCCTCATTGTGTTCCCCTTCACTGATGTAGGTCAGACACACAGAACACAGCATCACCTTCTCCCATCACTGATACACAGTGTTGTTACATGGAGGATGTCTCCCCTCACTAACATCCAAGCCCTCATCCTGTTCCCCTTCACTGATGTAGGTCAGACACACAGAACACACCATCACCTTCTCCCATCACTGATACACAGTGTTGTTACATGGAGGATGTCTCCCCTCACTAACGTCCAGGCCCTCGTTGTGTTCCCCTTCACTGATGTAGGTCAGACACACAGAACAGAGCATCATCTTCTCCCATCACTGATACACAGTGTTGTTACATGGAGGATGTCTCCCCTCACTAACATCCAAGCCCTCATTGTGTTCCCCTTCACTGATGTAGGTCAGACACACAGAACAGAGCATCATCTTCTCCCATCACTGATACACAGTGTTGTTACATGGAGGATGTCTCCCCTCACTAACATCCAAGCCCTCATCCTGTTCCCCTTCACTGATGTAGGTCAGACACACAGAACACACCATCATCTTCTCCCATCACTGATACACAGTGTTGTTACATGGAGGATGTCTCCCCACACTAACATCCAGGCCCACATCCTGTTCCCTTCACTGATGTAGGTCAGACACACAGAACAGAGCATCATCTTCTCCCATCACTGATACACAGTGTTGTTACATGGAGGATGTCTCCCTCACTAACATCCAAGCCCTCATCCTGTTCCCTTCACTGATGTAGGTCAGACACACAGAACAGAGCATCATCTTCTCCCATCACTGATACACAGTGTTGTTACATGGAGGATGTCTCCCTCACTAACATCCAAGCCCTCATCCTGTTCCCTTCACTGATGTAGGTCAGACACACAGAACAGAGCATCATCTTCTCCCATCACTGATACACAGTGTTGTTACATGGAGGATGTCTCCCTCACTAACATCCAAGCCCTCATCCTGTTCCCCTTCACTGATGTAGGTCAGACACACAGAACAGAGCATCATCTTCTCCCATCACTGATACACAGTGTTGTTACATGGAGGATGTCTCCCCTCACTAACATCCAAGCCCTCATCCTGTTCCCCTTCACTGATGTAGGTCAGACACACAGAACACAGCATCACCTTCTCCCATCACTGATACACAGTGTTGTTACATGGAGGATGTCTTCCCTCACTAACATCCAGGCCCTCATCCTGTTCCCCTTCACTGATGTAGGTCAGACACACAGAACACACCATCACCTTCTCCCATCACTGATACACAGTGTTGTTACATGGAGGATGTCTCCCTCACTAACATCCAAGCCCTCATTGTGTTCCCTTCACTGATGTAGGTCAGACACACAGAACAGAGCATCATCTTCTCCCATCACTGATACACAGTGTTGTTACATGGAGGATGTCTCCCCTCACTAACATCCAGGCCCTCATCCTGTTCCCCTTCACTGATGTAGGTCAGACACACAGAACAGAGCATCATCTTCTCCCATCACTTATACACAGTGTTTTTACATGGAGTGTGTCTCCCCCCTCACTAACATCCAAGCCCTCATCCTGTTCCCCTTCACTGATGTAGGTCAGACACACAGAACAGAGCATCATCTTCTCCCATCACTGATACACAGTGTTGTTACATGGAGGATGTCTCCCTCACTAACATCCAAGCCCTCATCCTGTTCCCTTCACTGATGTAGGTCAGACACACAGAACAGAGCATCATCTTCTCCCATCACTGATACACAGTGTTGTTACATGGAGGATGTCTCCCCTCACTAACATCCAAGCCCTCATCCTGTTCCCTTCACTGATGTAGGTCAGACACACAGAACAGAGCATCACCTTCTCCCATCACTGATACACAGTGTTGTTACATGGAGGATGTCTCCCTCACTAACATCCAAGCCCTCATCCTGTTCCCTTCACTGATGTAGGTCAGACACACAGAACAGAGCATCATCTTCTCCCATCACTGATACACAGTGTTGTTACATGGAGGATGTCTCCCCTCACTAACATCCAAGCCCTCATCCTGTTCCCCTTCACTGATGTAGGTCAGACACACAGAACAGAGCATCATCTTCTCCCATCACTGATACACAGTGTTGTTACATGGAGGATGTCTCCCTCACTAACATCCAAGCCCTCATCCTGTTCCCCTTCACTGATGTAGGTCAGACACACAGAACACACCATCATCTTCTCCCATCACTGATACACAGTGTTGTTACATGGAGGATGTCTCCCCTCACTAACATCCAAGCCCTCATCCTGTTCCCCTTCACTGATGTAGGTCAGACACACAGAACAGAGCATCATCTTCTCCCATCACTGATACACAGTGTTGTTACATGGAGGATGTCTCCCCTCACTAACGTCCAGGCCCTCGTTGTGTTCCCCTTCACTGATGTAGGTCAGACACACAGAACACACCATCACCTTCTCCCATCACTGATACACAGTGTTGTTACATGGAGGATGTCTCCCCTCACTAACATCCAAGCCCTCATCCTGTTCCCCTTCACTGATGTAGGTCAGACACACAGAACAGAGCATCATCTTCTCCCATCACTGATACACAGTGTTGTTACATGGAGGATGTCTCCCCTCACTAACATCCAGGCCCTCATCCTGTTCCCCTTCACTGATGTAGGTCAGACACACAGAACACACCATCATCTTCTCCCATCACTGATACACAGTGTTGTTACATGGAGGATGTCTCCCCTCACTAACGTCCAGGCCCTCGTTGTGTTCCCATTCACTGATGTAGGTCAGAAACATAGAACAGAGCATCACCTTCTCCCATCACTGATACACAGTGTTGTTACATGGAGTGTCTCTCCCCCCTCACTAACATCCAGGCCCTCATCCTGTTCTCCTTCAGTGATGGTCAGACACACAGAACACACCATCATCTTCTCCCATCACTTATATACAGTGCTGTTACATGGAGGGTGTCTCCCCTCACTAACATCCAGGCCCTCATCCTGTTCCCCTTCAGTGATGGTCAGACACACAGAACACAGCATCGCCTTCTCCCATCACTTATATACAGTGCTGTTACATGGAGGGTGTCTCCCCTCACTAACATCCAGGCCCTCGACCTGTTCCCCCTTCAGTGATGTAGGTCAGACACACAGAATACAGCATCGCCTTCTCCCATCACTTATATACAGTTTTGTTACATGGAAGGTGTCTCCCCTCACTAACATCCAGGCCCTCATCCTGCTCCCCCTTCAGTGATGTAGGTCAGACACACAGAACACAGCATCGCCTTCTCCCATCACTTATATAGAGTATTGTTACATGGAGGGTGTCTCCCCTCCCTCTTTCTGCCAACAGAGCACTTCCTATACAGTTACAAATTGATACAGCTTTCAGAATGATGTCCTGTCTGTTTACTTGGCATTGTCATTAAACAGAATGGTAGCAATCTCTGTTAAAGCACGAAAAATATCTACATGAATGAACAATAAACATTCTGCTAACTTATTTACAGCATAAGAAACTGCTTAGTTAGCTAGCCCCCAGCACACTCACCTGGCAGTACCAGACTCCAGTATGGTGCGAAATATGAATTGTTCTAATCAAATGAGTTTAGTCTTATTTATTTATTTTTTTGTCTGTCTGTTTGCTTGTTGCATGAATGTGTTAATAGTGATAGTCTGACTGGGCAAGACTCATTTTTAAAAAAGCTCCACTTGGACACTTTACAATATACAGAAAGTAATAATATATTATGTTTACGGACACAACCTTAGTATCTCAACACATCGTAGTTAACGGAGTTGTGAAGTATTGCAACAGATGCTTAGAGCCATGAGTCTGTTTGATGGTAAATAGCCAATATGGATTGGTTGGGAACTGTGCAACTGATGAATACCAGAAAATGAGGGGAATTAGTGATAGACATGTTTTAGGCTTAGCACAGAGTTTTTTGATAATGTAAACATTAACAGTGGTGAGTTTATTATCAACTATCTGCTGGTTATTGGCTTTGAATGAAATGTAGTGATGTGCTATAACAGAAGGAATACAGGCAAATTTTGAAGTTTTATGATATGCTTGAGTGAGCTTGAATTTGAGTGCCTTCTTTGATCTCCAAAATCCACCAGGGATTCTACCCAGTCCAGTCTCTGGAAACCTGCTCCAGCCCCCAAAATGAATGACTCAGACCCGGATTTGTCATTTTCCTCTGTCTCTTCCCCCACCTGCTCCTCCAGAGACCAAACTATTAACCAGATTTGGGTTGTCTCAGTCCTTATCAAAAAATAGCTCCTGCACATAGGAAAGTTGCCCGGCAACAGCCACAAACCATGTCCACAATGAGAAGCCAGCAACCAAATAGGATCCAGTGAAAAAATATAATTTATTGTGAAAACAGCATCAAAAATAGCTCAGACTGGTTTCGGCTGGCAAACCACACACAGCCTTCTTCAGTGACAATAAAAAACTAAAATGATGCATTTAAATAGTGACAAGATCACGTCCTATTGGTTCAATTAGAATTGCTCATTTAGTCCAGGTGCAAACAAAGCACCTAACTTAGTAATCCATTTCTTTTCCTTGGAATCTAACAATGAATGCCATCCTGTTTTATTTATTTTGTACCCTTAATTAAGTCAATAATCATAAAAGAAAATTTAGCAGTGTGATGTTTGGTGGTATGTTTATAAAGAGCATTATTAATCTTCTTATTCTTAATATTGCTCATGTGTTCAGAAATGCGCAGTCTTAAAGGCTGAGAGGTTTGGCCAACATAAAATGAACCACAACTGCATGTTGCCAGATAAATTAACCATTCACTACTACAATTTGCAAAAAATGATAGCTTATAAACTTTGGAACAATTCCTGCTTGTAAATTCCTTTGATTTGAAGATTTTGTCACAATTACTACAGTGACCACATGGGAAACAACCCACTAACTTTTCACCAGTCAAAGTTGTTTGTACTGAATCAGTGCTACTGGTAAAGTGTGTGTGTTTATAATGATTGAAATATGAAGCCAAGTTTTTACCTTTCTGAAATGAAAATAAACATTTTTCAGGTAATACATCTGATAATTCAGGAATGTTGGACAAAATGTTCCAGTTTTTCTGAACACTGTCCATAAGTAAATTTGAATTTCTAGCATAAGTTGTAACAAACCTTAATGGCTGTACAGTCCTCTGATCTTTGGCTTAATATTGGACAAAATCCTCTCAAGGTAAAGAATTTACCCAATTGCTAGCAACGAGAACGTGTCCCATGGGATAGCCCCTGTCACGAAATCTATTGATTAAATCACATCTGTCTTTCTCAAAGACATCCTGCTGGGAACATATACGTTTTAAACATATAAATTGTGACTTAGATATGTTTTTGGCAATATGCGGTGGATGAAAACTGGAGGTGTGAAAGACTGTGTTGTATTCAGGATATTTTCTGAATACCTGAGTACTAAGGGTATGATCTTGTTGTCTAGTAATCAGGACATCAAGAAACATAATTGTTTCAGCATGATAATTGACAGTAAACTCTATGCGCCATATATTATCATTCAAATATGAAACAAATTCTGTTAAATATTCAACCTCAGCCCTCCACACCATCCAGCAATCATCCAAATACCGCCTTCAAATATCGATTTCTGGCAAAAAGATGTTGTGACTAGTGTTGTAAATAATATGTTCCTCTATGTATGCCATAAAAAGGTCAGCATAAATGGGAGCAAAAGATGCTCCCATTGCTGTACCTTTGATTTGCCAAAAATAAATGTCTCGGTAGAAAAAGACATTGCTGGTTAGAGCAAGTTCTGCCAAGCTAACAAGAAAGGAATTGAAATCCTCTTCATAAATGCGGGCAATCTTAAGCCAATAAGATAAAGCCTCCAATCCTGCTGAATGTGGTATATTTGTGTACAAGGAACTGACGTCCAATGTGCACATCAACCAACCAGATTCTATCTACTATTTGGTCAGACTACTGGTTTATCAAAAGTGTTTGTACTAGCATATTACTAGATTGCATTGGTAGATGCTTTATTTAGTATCATTACCTGGGTTTGGGTTTGTCTGGAAATCATTGGGTCTATGTGGGAAGTTACACATTTTTGTGTCTTTCATTAGATATAGTTTTCAATATTGTTGAATATTATTTTTTCTGGATCAGTTTTTCCTTATCCAGTGAATTACACAGGCCCAGATATATAACAAGTTTTATTGTGTCCAACTGTCATTTATGGACGTTCATTGTAAGTAACCTAATTGATGTACTATACCAGTTATTATTTGTAACCTAGATCAGGGCCGTTTTTGGAATCGTCAGAGTTGGATTCAGGATTTTTCTTAATATCATCCATTCTCTCAATTTTGGCAACATCATTTTTTACATCATGTATATATTTTTTGATACATTTTTGACATCATTGCACAGTCTGTTTCAATATTCAGATTATATACTTAATTTGGTTGATCAATGGGAACGTAGCATTATTAGACAGGGATTTGTTGTCTATCACAGCTACTATTGTTCCTTATTTTTGATGTGGCATATTTTTTATATAGCCATTATTGTCATTTGACCAACATATATATAATGGATCTTCTCAATTTGGTTTCAGGGCTTTCCGCAGACAGAGCAGATTTAAGTGCATTTGGTGTTGGTGTAGGGCCAAGTGGTAACAATTCTAATGACCCGTTAGGACCTGAAACAACATGCAGTTTAGCTTTTGATAACTTATATAAACATTTAAAGTTGTTAAGATCTAACATCTGGCATTCCAAACTTTTTAAAGCCTATATCGTGAAAGGCATTACACCAAGGGGTCTTAGAATTAGAATCCAACCACATGTAGGGCAGGTTGATGAAGAACTTAACCAGCAATGGTCAAAAATCCAGCTGCATGCCACCATGTCATTTGTTGAAGCTTTGGACAAATATTATGACAGAATAATTGATTCAGAAATAAATATGGTTACGGATTTGTGCAATGATGTGAAAAAATTTGAAGGTGAAATATTTTTTAAGAAAAACCTCAACAAAGTTATTAATGATCTCACCACTCTTGAAGAGCAGTTGAAATCTAAGAAAATAAAGAAATTCAAACGTGATTTAAATGATTATCAAGGATCCAACCCTTTCAGTTTTCCATCTAAACAAGTCCATTTTAACCCTTACCCAGGTAAAACACCTAGAAGGAAGAGACCCAGATCGATTTTACGGAACAAAAATAATACAGATGGCTCATCCACTGATCTGTCTTCATTTACAGACAGTGACATGCAGCCAGCATCGGATCTCCCAAACCCCAAAAGAATACAGGGTTTTACCCCTTTAGGGGGAAGTATAAGCGTGGAGGCAGGAAACACAAAAAGAGTCGAGGATATTCAGGGTCTGTTACAAATGGTAACACAGAAGTAAGTAATGATAATTCAAATGTTCTTAACTTGTCTGATTTCACCTTGTCATCAATACAGCTGGCTGTTCTCAATAAAGGCTTAAATTTCATCCCTGGTTTTGTTACTTCTGAAGATCATTTGGTCCAGGATGTTTTGTCTTTTTGTAGAAGTGTAAATTTGAAATTACAGTTTGGGGATGGGGATACAAGTTATGATCAAAACAAATTTATTTATCATAAATCTAAGTATCTTCCACCAATGCATCCTGTTGTACATTTATTTCAGAATATGATTCTCAAAGATCTACACTTTTATAGTTCGGAGACTCGCTTTAAATCTAACAATTTATCACTGAGGGAGAAACAAGCCATTGAGGAACTACAACAAAACAAGGATCTGGTTATTATCTCAGCAGACAAGGGTGGGGCTGTAGAGGTCATGAATTGGTCGGACTATGACAAGGAGGCAATGAGACAACTATCAAACAAAAGACACTATGCTGAGATGTGTCTGAATCCTCCGCATAGATTCAAGAAACAGATTGATGAATTCATGACCATTGCTAGGGATACTGGCCTCATTACTAGTTCCACTTTACAACAATTGACAATTAATGACCCTATTAATCAATACATCTACTTCCTTGCTAAAATTCACAAAGACCCTGTATATCCACCAGGTAGACCCATTGTTTCTGGTAGGGGTTACCTTACTGAACCATTATCCTTGTTTCTGACCAGACACCTCAAGCCTTTGTTGACCTATGTTCGTTCTCGACTACAAGATACAACAGAAGTTTTACAGATTATATCTGAGGCACAATTGGAATCTGGTTGGTTGATGTGCACATTGGACGTCAGTTCCTTGTACACAAATATACCACATTCAGCAGGATTGGAGGCTTTATCTTATTGGCTTAAGATTGCCCGCATTTATGAAGAGGATTTCAATTCCTTTCTTGTTGGCTTGGCAGAACTTGTTCTAACCAGCAATGTCTTTTTCTACCGAGACATTTGTTTTTGGCAAATCAAAGGTACAGCAATGGGAGCATCTTTTGCTCCCATTTATGCTGACCTTTTTATGGCATACATAGAGGAACACATTATTTACAACACTAGTCACAACATCTTTTTGCCAGAAATCGATATTTGGAGGCGGTATTTGGATGATTGCTGGATGGTGTGGAGGGCTGATGTTGAATATTTAACTGAATTTGTTTCATATTTGAATGATAATATATGGGGCATAGAGTTTACTGTCAATTATCATGCTGAAACAATTACGTTTCTTGATGTCCTGATTACTAGACAACAAGATCATACCCTTAGTACTCAGGTATTCAAAAAATATCCTGAATACAACACAGTCCTTCACGCCTCCAGTTTTCATCCACCGCATATTGCCAAAAACATACCTAAGTCACAATTTATACGTTTAAAACGTATATGTTCCCAGCAGGATGTCTTTGAGAAAGACAGATGTGATTTAATCAATAGATTTCGTGACAGGGGCTATCCCATGGGACACGTTCTCGCTGCTAGCAATTGGGTAAATTCTTTACCTAGAGAGGATTTTCTCCAATATAAAGCCAAAGATCAGAGGACTGTACAGCCATTAAGGTTTGTTACAACTTATGCTAGAAATTCAAATTTACTTATGGACAGTGTTCAGAAAAACTGGAACATTTTGTCTAACATTCCTGAATTATCAGATGTATTACCTGAAAAATGTTTATTTTCATTTCGGAAAGGTAAAAACTTGGCTTCATATTTCAATCATTATAAACACACACTTTACCAGTAGCACTGATTCAGTACAAACAACTTTGACTGGTGAAAAGTTAGTGGGTTGTTTCCCATGTGGTCACTGTAGTAATTGTGACAAAATCTTTAAATCAAAGGAATTTACAAGCAGGAATTGTTCCAAAGTTTATAAGCTATCATTTTTTGCAAATTGTAGTAGTGAATGGTTAATTTATCTGGCAACATGCAGTTGTGGTTCATTTTATGTTGGCCAAACCTCTCGGCCTTTAAGACTGCGCATTTCTGAACACATGAACAATATTAAAAATAAGAAGATTAATAATGCTCTTTATAAACATACCACCAAACATCACACTGCTAAATTTTCTTTTATGATTATTGACTTAATTAAGGGTACAAGATTTAATAAAACAGGATGGCATTCATTGTTAGATTCCAAGGAAAAGAAATGGATTACTAAGTTAGGTGCTTTGTTTGCACCTGGACTAAATGAGCAGTTCTATTTGAACCAATAGGACGTGATCTTGTCACTATTTAAATGCATCATTTTAGTTTTTTATTGTCACTGAAGAAGGCTGTGTGTGGTTTGCCAGCCGAAACCGGTCTGAGCTATTTTTGATGCTGTTTTCACAATAAATTATATTTTTTCACTGGATCCTATTTGGTTGCTGGCTTCTCATTGTGGACATTGTCTCAGTCCTTGTCATGGAGCTGATGGAGGGAATTTCTAAAGGACAACAATTCTCAGGGTGATAACTAACATTGATTCATTGCCAGAAGGAATGCTTATGACTTTGTACATAAGATAATTGTCCTTGGGAGCAGCAATACTTGTCTAGCTGGGCACAGCAAGCATTTGGCACTGCCTGGCTCAGGCAGCTGCTAGGAAAACTGCAGAAGCTGAGTGATGGATAGAGATCGAGAGACTGGATTACTATAAGCTGAAGGGGAGAAACACAGGGGGCTGTAATGATAAGACTGGTTTTAGGAATGCCAGCAAGGGATAGTCCTGACTTCATTTAGGAAATACCCAAGGAATATTCCCTCAGCTCCAACACAAAAATCGCCAGAGTCCATTGCCAACACCTTCAACAGTTTCTTTACAGAAACCATGTAGGTCCTTGCTAGCAAACTTAAACCCACTTGTCCTAACACTGAAACCACTAAACCCAATGACATTCTCTTCTTTAGCTTCCGACCTCACTCATTAGAGCCCTAATTAAAAAACTCAAACCAACCACCCTTTCAGCTGACCTCCTCCCTGCAGACTAACTGCAAAAAGCTGCTGATGCTATAGCATACCCTGTCTCTAATTTGATAAACAGAACCATAACTGAAGCCTCTATCTGCAAAATATCACGTCATACCACTCCACAAAAGAGGCAGCTCCATTGAAGTGTCAAACTATAGACCAATAGCTATACTTTCCCCTCTGGCTAAAATTATGGAAAAGTGTGTCCATAAACAACTCTTACACTACCTTATTCAACATAATCTTCTGGCCAACTCCCAGCATGGATTTAGACCACAGCACAGTGCCACCTCAGCCCTCCTCTCCTTTTCTAACGTCATAAATTCCAACCGTAACAACAACAAACTATCTTCTGCCCTGTTTCTTGATCTTTTCAAGGCCTTCAACACAGTTAACCACCAGTTACTCTTGCTTACCCTAAATAAAATATCCCTAAACAACCATGCCATACAATTGTTAAAATCTTATCTTAGTGGAAGACAGCAGGCTGTCCTTTGGCAGGACAAACTCTCCACCCTTCTCCCCATTACCCTTGGTGTCCCTCAAGGCTCCATATCAGGTCCCCTTCTTTTCTCCCTCTTTATCAATGACCTCTACACTGTAATCCCAGATACAACCTGTATACAATATGCTGATGACACCACCCTGATTTGCTCGGCCTATACCCCTAGACATCTCCTTAGTTTAACCCAGAAAACCTTTAATACAGTGGAAAACTGGATCTCTAATCAACAGCTGCTATTAAACCCTAATAAAACAAAGCTATTGCTCTTCTCCCCTACTCGCAAATCCTCTCAACCTTTGTTTACTATAACATCTAACAATGGGACCATAATCTCACCAGATATGTATACCAAACTCCTGAGTGTTATAATAGACAACAACCTCAAATACGATATGCACGTAAACCAAACTATTAAAACTGTTAATAAAAATCTTGACTCCATATACAAAAACAAACCTTTTCTCACCCCTCTAGCTAGGACTGCCATTGCCCATACTCATCTGCTTTCAACTCTACTCTATGCCTTGCCAATACTCTCTAACTTGAACAAAACTGATCTCAGCAAACTCTCTAGCTGCTACAATTAAATTGCCAGGTTTGCCACAGGAACTCCCTTTGCAGTGGCAGTGGAATTTTTAACCAGATTGTTTAATGAAATTTTGGAAAGTCAGAGGATGCCCGAGGAGTGGATAAAAAGTGTTTTGGTACCTATCTTTAAGAATAAGGGTGATGTGCAGAGCTGCAGTAATTACAGAGGGATAAAATTGATCTGTCATAGCTTGAAGTTATGGGAAAGAGTAGTGGAAGCTAGGTTAAGAAGGGAGGTGATGATTAATGATCAGCAGTATGGTTTCATGCCAGGAAAGAGCACTACAGATGCAATATTTGCTCTGAGAGTGTTGTTGGAGAAATACAGAGAAGGTCAGAAGGAGTTGCATTGTGTCTTTGTGGACTTAGGGAAAGCATATGACAGGGTGCCTAGAGAAGAGTTATGGTATTGTATGAGGAAGTCAGGAGTGGCAGAGAAGTATGTAAGCGTGGTACAGGATATGAACAAAGGTAGTGTGACATTGGTGAGGACTGCAGTGGGAGTGACAGATGCATTTAAGGTGGAGGTTGGATTACATCAAGGATCAGCTCTGAGCCTTTCTTATTTGCAGTGGTGATGGACAGGTTGACAGATGAGATTAGACAGGAGGCCCATGGACTATGATGTTTGCAGATGACATTGTGATATGTAGTGAGAGTAGGGACCAGGTTGAGGAGACCCTGGAGAGGTGGAGATATGCTTTAGAGAGGAGAGGAATGAAGGTCAGCAGGGCTAAAACAGAATATATGTGTGTAAATGAGAGGGAGGGTAGAGGAATGGTGAGGATGCAGGGAGTAGAGCTGGTAAAGGTGGATGAGTTTAAGTACTTGGGATCAACAGTTCAGAGTAATGGTGAGTGTGGAAGAGAGGTGAAGAAGAGAGCACAGGCAGGGTGGAATGGGTAGCGAAGAGTGTCAGGAGTGATTTGTGACAGACGGGTACCAGTAAGAGTGAAAGGGAAGGTCTACAAGAGGGTAGTGAGACCAGCTATGTTATATGGGTTGGAGACAGTGGCATTAACAAAAAGGCAGGAGTCAGAGCTGGATGTGGCAGAGTTAAAGATGTTAAGATTTGCACTGGGTGTGACTAGGATGGACAGGATTAGGAATCAGTATATTAGAGGGTCAGCTCAGGTTGGACAGTTTGGAGACAAAGCAAGAGAGACGAGATTGCATTGGTTTGGACATGTGCTGAGGAGGGATGCTGGGTATATTGGGAAAAGGATGCTAAGGATGGAGCTGCCAGGTAATAGGAAAAGAGGAAGGCCTAAGATAAGGTTTATGGATGTGGTGAGAGAGGACATGCAGGCGGTTGGTGTGAAAGAGCAATATGCAGAGGACAGGAAGAAATGGAAACAGATCCGCTGTGGCGACCCCTAACGGGAACAGCCAAAAGAAGATGATGATGATGATGCCACAGGAACTCCCTACAGGACACACCATTGTCAAAACCTAAACCTCTTATAATGGCTAGAACTCTCCATGCTAATTCAATATAATCAACTTACTGCAGCATTCAAGGTTATTAACCATCCAGAAAAAACACCCCCCCTTAAAACATTATCCTTCCCTACGAAAACGCTAGGTCACTTCATTCCACTGCAGAACTTTTGGTTCAGTCTGTTAAAGCTAACAACATATCTGGAGAATCTTTGTTTGCAAATTCAGTAGGCAAAACCTGGAATTTGCTCCCATCTGACCTTACTCTGAACCCCTCCTTTAATCAGGTCAAAATATATCTAACCCAGTATTTTAAATCTCACTGGTTATGTCCTTGCTCTAACCCTGACTAAAGCCTCATCTACTTCCATATCCCTGCAATTTTTATTCACAACAACTAACCTCTTACACTAAAAGGTTTGAAAAGAGAAAATGTAACATCTTTGCAGATACTCTGTATATAAGCTGGTGGGGGTTGACATAATGGTTAAGGTGGTTACCTTACAAACACAAGGTGCAGGGTTTGATTCTCACATGGGATAATTGGCTAGGCTTAAAATGGCCCACAAGGGCAATTAGCCTAGTACTTATCTATGAGCCTATGAACCTATAGGTTTCATAAGAGAAACTGTAACATATTTGTATATATTTCTGAATATAAACTGTATTCTTCATAGGCTTGAAATGTGAGACTGTAACTTGGATGTTAATACAATATGTTTGTGCATATACTGTAACTTGCTTGTCTTTATCTGTTTGTAAGTTTGGAGCTTTTCCCCCGGGCCTCCGCTGAAAATGGACATGTATCCAGTCGGACTATCCTGGTCAATAAATGTAAAATAAAATAAATAATATTCCAAAGACATACCCGAGGAATACATTCCAAAGACATGCATCTGCAGTGTTTCTCCCTGGGCCTCCACTGAAAATAGGCTCTGTCCTAGTCGGAATTTCCAAGTCAATAAATGTTAAATAAATAAATAAAATATTATCTGGGGAGAAGAAAAGATGAAACAGAACAGGAAAAGGATCTATGTTTGTGAATCACACCTTGCCTGGATATCCAGGGAAGCATTGAGCAGGCAGTAATAGCAACAAATACAGTGCTGGAGTGTATCCCCAGAGGATATACAATAGAAGCAAAGACGTAATGTTCCAGTTTACTATACCTTGGTCAGTCCACACCATGAGTATTGCACTTTTGGGGTCCTACAAACCAAGGGACATCAAACTTTTGGAAGGAGTACCAGTGGGGGAGTGCTGGTTGGAGGAGAAAAGATACAGCCAAAGCGTACATCTGATTGTCTTAGCATGAGAAAGCTGGACAAAAGCCAAACATAATGGGAGGACAAAGTACAAAAAGAGGGGCAAACGTTAAAATCACTCTTAAACTTAGACAGTTCTAGAATAAAAGGGTTTATGTTGCCAAGGCTATGAAGTCTGAAACTCGAATGTGTGGCATTATTTAGTGACTCCAATCCTCAATGATTTGCCAGAAAACCACAAATTTTTATAAAAAACAAACCCAAAATATGAATCAAAAATCCGGATATTCTGCAAAAATCTGGACAGCTGAGAGGTATGTGCCAGAGATGAAAGGAGCTTTGAGACCAGACAGAGTGAGGGTGATAATATGGGAAAAGGCGGGAAATTAAGACACCTCACTGGCCAGGATGGACAGAAGGGCAGGAGGAGGGGGCATCTACAGCAGGCTGTAGGAATCATAGAAACACAGAATGTCTGAAAGCATTTCTTTAGAGAAAGGGCTGTAAATCCATACAGTGTATTACCAGAATGCATGAGAGGCATAGAGTCCATGAAACAGTCAAGAAAACATGGGATGGGCGAAGGAGAAGTGAACACTGGAGGGGTGAGAGTGTTCAATGCACTTAAAGGACAGGCTACATAATCATGCACTTAAAGGACAGGCTACATAATCATGCACCTAAAGGACAGGCTACATAATCTGTTTCCTCTTATCATTGTGGTATCTTTTACTGACATCTGTCCTGGACAGTAACAGTAATCAGACATTTTAGTATTTACCCTGAGATGGAGGAACAGTCTTAGACTTTTGGGGTTGGATGGGTTGGGGAGTTGAATGTCAGTTCTTTGTTTAATTCCAAGTGGTAACAGTGAAACTTTTCCATCTGTGTGCATCTTAAGAGCAACCCTAAACTTTTTCTTTGTTTTAGTTTCTGATATGTAACAATGGAAGCTCTTCAGCGATAGTGGAGCTATAACAGAAAAAGCTTTGTCTAATATTTTAAGATTAATTCTAGGAATACCAGTAATTTCATGATACATATAACATGGGGTCTGTAATTGACCCTTCAAAATACTGCTACTAAAATAACAATAGCAATAATAACAAGAACATTGATGACAATAATGATCTGAAAATCATATATCCATGCATCAAGATGCACAGCATCTCTGTTCTGATGTTTATTTTGTTTGTTTACATACCTGCATGGGGAGAGCTACCAGTCAGCCAATGGTAATTTTCTGAAAGCAAACTAGTAATACTTGTCAAACATTCATCTCCTGGGATGCTTTTACACATATTTCAGCTCTGCTGTGAAATCTTCACAATGCAACATGTTTTCCTACCCTTACTAGGTGATTTCTCTTTTCTGTGGTGTTTTATGTTTACCTTAGAGGTAATATATATAAGTAAAGGGGTTGCAGAAAAGCACCCCACTAGGGGCTAGATCCCAGAAACATTCTTTGACACCTACACTTCCAGCAGGAGTTTCTTGTGAAGAGTTTGATTTACCAAGTATATTTGAAGGGATTGTGAGATTGAAAAGTCACAATGGATTCATCACATTTAAAAAAATTCTCAACTATCACTCAGTCCTATAATGCAGAATCAAAACAATATATATTCAACCTGGAAACCCAGTGACTTAACTGAAATAGCAGTTAACTTACCAACTGCACAGAGAATAGAGCCTTTCCTTCGCTTCCCTGGCTTCCGAACATGGGCTGCTGTCAGCAGTCTCTCTTCATGAGGAGTGAATAGTTCTCTTTGAAGAATTCCTCTGATAGATCCCATAACAACCTAGAAGAAATATTTGATAACCATGTAAATGAGCAGAAATTGGGCTTCAGTATGTTCATCTATTCCTAGAGGGGGAAGGGGCTGGACAATTAATGTTAATGTTTTGTAAGTTTAAGGCTAGACCATTGAACATTTCTGAATTAATTGGGCACAATACAATTGTACAGATATACTCAGGATGACTACACATAGCTGATTAATAGCGTCACTTGTCCAGTGCTAGTTATAATGTTACAAAGTTATAATGCAGACAGACCAGTGCTAGTTATAATGTTACAAGGTTATAGTGCAGACAGACCAGTGCTAGTTACAATGTTACAAAGTTATAGTGCAGACGGACCGGTGCTAGTTACAATGTTACAAAGTTATAGTGCAGACAGACCAGTGCTAGTTATAATGTTACAAAGTTATAGTGCAGACAGACCAGTGCTAGTTACAATGTTACAAAGTTATAGTGCAGACAGACCAGTGCTAGTTATAATGTTACAAAGTTATAGTGCAGACAGACCAGTGCTAGTTATAATGTTACAAGGTTATAGTGCAGACAGACCAGTGCTAGTTACAATGTTACAAAGTTATAGTGCAGACGGACCGGTGCTAGTTACAATGTTACAAAGTTATAGTGCAGACAGACCAGTGCTAGTTATAATGTTACAAAGTTATAGTGCAGACAGACCAGTGCTAGTTATAATGTTACAAAGTTATAGTGCAGACAGACCAGTGCTAGTTACAATGTTACAAAGTTATAGTGCAGACAGATGTCAGATCTTCTGGCCCGACTTCCAAAGCTCTTGGTAATCCCTTGTGCAGCAGCATATTTTCCCACACAGAGGAGGTCAGTGGGATGTTTCATAGGTTCATATGTTCATAGGTTGGTACTAGGCTATCGGCCCTAGAGCCTATACAAGCCTAGCCATAACAATTCCCTGGATATTTCTTCCCACAATATTTACTTCCCTGGCCTCCTGTCTGGCAGGGTGACTGACGTGATCCCTGGGGTGAATTTCTAATCTCCCATCCAATCGTCAAGGTTCCTTTTGGAAAGGGCCAAGAAGGTGCTCTGCTTGACCTGTATGGGCAGTCTATTCCAGACTATGGGGAGTCTCTGGGTCAGGAACCTATCCCTCCAGCATGTTTTGTTCATTGTGATGACAAGGTTTGATCCTTGGAGCATGTGGCTCTGAGGGATTGGGATTTCTTTAAGTGGAGCATGTCTAATAACTCAGGGTTTGACATGGCCTTGTATGTTAAGCAGAGATCGCCTCTGAGTAGACGATACGCCACAGAATATAACAGTATAAAGATAATAGGTACCCAGGACATTTTCCCCAAAAAGTGGGATTATTTAATCCAAGAAGCAGGCTTTAAACATTGTCTCATCCATTGGGATAGCATGGGTGTCTCCCACAAAGGGTTGCAATCAGCCTTGCCAACTATCCCTGTTTTTGGACAATTAACTTATTTAAGGCCTGATCTATTTTGCATGGGATGTCCCTATTTTTGGAGGTATGTCCCGATTTTCAGGCTTGATTTACCCAATTCACACAATTTTTCTGAATCCCCCTTCAGCACATGTGATGTTTATGCTGTAAACCAACTACATGGCCAGTATTCTAATGGCAGCAATAGTGTAAACAAAGAGAACAACATCTTAGATCTCTTTGTTTTAAACAAAAATAAATACTCGTGTGGCAGAAGTTTACAATACACTTTATTTCTTTATTGACATTTGATCACCGAGAAAGTCTGACTGGCTTGAAGTCCATTTTCAATGGAGTCCTGGGAGAAAAGCACCAAATTATTCCTAAACTATCCCTAAACCCTCCAGAAGCTTTAATTGTTGGATTTGTAAATAATACTGTATCTTGCACTGGCATATGGCAAAGTGTTGATAGTTATGTTTTAAGGACTCAAGGTAAGACTGGGCTGTCATTTAGAGTCTTACCTATGCAGTATTCAGATAGGTCATGCACAGAGGTCCTAAGCCCTGCATGACCTTGCAGTTTACCTGTGCAGTATTCAGATAGGTCATGCACAGTGGTCCCAAGCCCTGCATGACCTTGCAGTTTTTAGTTATATTATACAATGTTACCAAGCGCCTATGTTCACATACGTGTCTACTCTGTTAAATCAACTGCAGCAACTGGAATGCATGAATAGTTTGCTAAGATAGGGAGCTCTTAACGGCATTGTTTGATGAAACAATAGGATTAACTAGAAATTATTCCATGTGACATTATCTGTTTCTGATGAGACATTCTTTTCTAACTAGGGTTGTTGTGTGTAATCTGACCTTATTAGAACTGAGCCAGTGTCTTGGTCAAATGACACATCACTAAACTGAAATTACTGTTGTAGTATCATCTGTGGGATTTCACAGGGTTTTTCAATAAGAGTAGTTGTTACTATTACTGTGCCAGTAGTATTGTAGTTTTTAGTCTTACGTTGCTTAAATTGAAAGCTTGAATGTGTCTTAAAACAGAAGCTGCTGTTCTTCTACTTCATTCTATTTTTGTCTCTAATATTTTACTCTCTCTCTCTGTCTCTTTTTCTCTCTCCAACTTAATTGCTCTCCATTTCCTCATCTGAATCTTCTATGTCATTTTATTTTACAGTGCCTTAACGTGGGCAATTAGCGAATGTCCCTGTCCCATAGAGTCCGGGTAAAGTATCCTCTGCTTCTCAACCCTAACAACTGGTTACAACTTCTGTCTCAACGTGCATGTTTCCCAAGTGAACTACAGACTTAACTTTTCTACATACCTTGCTACTTATTGTTTTTTGGGAGGTAGTGATGTGCACACATACTGTATCACAGCAGCATTTTCCCCCCTCCCCCTAGCCTACCTTATTTCCCTCCTTGTTTTTAATAGTACATTCACCCCTCCCCGGGACTCTCTAACTTTTACATCTTCCTAAAGCATCCTGCAGAGAGTTCTGCTGAAAACAGTAGCTAAGTGAGGGCAAGTACCTGCAAATGTTTTTTTTCATTTTTCTTATAATTTTACCATTTCTGCTATTCACTGTTTCTCTGTGTTTTGATGGGGGTTCATATGTACCTGCAAAACTGATTGTTTTTTTTAAAGTTTTGCTTAGTAAAATCCTCAGATCTGCCTGTGCCACTCCCCTATCCTATCCCCATTCCCACCCACCATTATCCTTAGACTTATACTTATCTAGCCACACCCTCTATACAGTACATCCAATCTGATTACTCCACCTACATACACTCTAGCTCTAAATTCATTTTATACAAGCCTCCCACTTCAATTACTGTTACAAACAGCACTTCCTTACCTAATTCTATTCAACCAAAACGCCTAATAGTAAACCCCCCATAACAAATAATGCCAATAACATCCAACCCTCAACAAAATTCATAAACCACCTCTACTTGCTGACAACCCCACTTCTACTTTTAACTTTAGCAGCACATAATACCTCTTACCATTCCAACCTAAATGAATCTCCCCCCTACTTCCACTTCATCACTAATAGCTACCACCTACCACTCACACCAGTAAACATCCTTATATGTAGTTCCATCTTTAATCTCACAACTCTACACCACATGCAGGTTTCTCTTCTCCCTTATTCTAACATACCCTGTATCTGTCAGCATTATGACAAACACATAGTCAAACTCTTCAGAACTGTAGTCAACATAGCTTCCAAACTAACTCTTAGTGAAGACATACACCCAAACCCCTGCCCAGTCTATGAACTGTATAACCCAACCTCACAAACTGATATACATTCTCAGTCTCCTCAATGTACAATCATCCCTCCTAGGGACAAATCTGATATCCTTCTTTTAAAGATTAACAAAATCCATGAACTGCATGCTAACCTCTCCCTTCACTCTTAAGATATTGTACTTCTCACCGAAACGTGGCTAAAACCTTCCACAACCAGCAATGAAATACTACGGCCAGGATATAATATCATGCATACAAACAGAATTATTTAAAGAGGAGGAGGTGTGGCCCTACTCTTAATACATCTCTCCATAGAATCTTTAGATGAAAAAACTATAAACCTAAACAATGCTGAAGTTGTATTTGCCAGATTAAACATAAACTCCAAGAAACATATATACATCATAAAAATAAAAACAAATACTAAGCAGGTAAATCCATGACCATACTGCGACAGCAGCAAGTAAACACACATACATAAGCAAAAACAATAAAATGGTCGTTAAACGTACGGCTGTAAAAACATAACATTTATTGATCAAAACAAGGTAAGCGCTTTCACCACCATCCCGGTGGCTTCATCAGACCATATAAAACCACATCAAATCAATACACTTAATATACTCACAGTTACCACTTCCCAATCATGTTAATTAATTCCACCTTTCATTACTACATTTCAAATCCTTGTCCCTTAATACAATGCGCATGTGTCATCCATCGTATCTAAACTACTAAAACGAACTTAAAGGAATATGGCATTAAAAACCTCACAATACTAAATCATCATCATTAAAACACTATTTATCAACATCCTAATTACAACAATCTTCCACAAACTGTTTAATAAATCATTTCCCTGTTCAGTTATCAAAGTAGATGATCTACTTTGTATTGCATATACTTATTCCACATTATTTGTGCGCATATTTAAATATTTCCATCAGGCATATAAACTGGTGAAATCATCATAACAATGCCATAAAAAACATCTATTTCACATATAATCTTCCTTCAATACATACCAATATGTGTATATACCCACTTACTGCTGCTATTACCCAACTCAGCTTTTAAAAGCAGTATTATACCATATTACAGATCCTAATTCCATGTTTACTTGTACACATGCTCAAACATCATGCATAAAGGTTAACTTAAACTGCAACTTTGTCAAGAACATTTTAAAATGTAAAAATGCATCACTGCACAAAAATAAAACAAATGTGTTGAATCCCTCTCTTCACCACTAACTGAACATTTTCCAACCATACTATTCACCGAGAGACATTCACAAACATTTTCTTAGCATCTAATCCATGTATTTGATATTTCACATCCTCATTTGCACAATAATGTTGTACGCATATAAAGCACCATACAGATATCATACGGACTAGCTGAGAAAAATGCACTACTGGAAATATTAGTATCAGTATGGAATGTGTCTTCATTCCAATAATTCCCAATAGGAAAATACAATTTCCATATGGACTAACTTAAAGGGACGTCCTATTGAAACATTAATGTGAGACAAAACATCATACTAATAATTTCCAAAGGGTGAGATAAAATAATATAAAACATATTACACTGGATTGACATCTAACTATTAAATAAACATAATACTCAATTCATTCCTTCCTGGCATAGTATTCCATACTGTAACTAACTATCTACCTGTCTATGACCTAAAACATAATTATGTTACTTTATTAAACACACTCATTAAAACCTAACATGAATAGTGAATAAAACATCTCAGTCTGCGCTTATACCTGTCTATATCACTTAATAAAATTTATTCTTAATAAGAAATTGTTGCACATGTGGTTCTATGACTTCTTACATATTCTAAGTATAAAGTGGACCATTACTAATATTACAATTAATCCCCCACATATCGATGTAAGTACAACAAATATATATATATATATATATATATATATATATATATATATATATATATATATATATATATATATATATGTATATGTTCCAAATGTATTTTATATAAATATATTCTATTGCCTAATTCCCCTTGCATCCAACGCTGGCTTAACTGCTACTTTTCCATTAAGGTCATACCCATTCTCCACTCTCAAGCGAAGGATCCAACTTAGTTCACTACTCGCCGCTCTATTCTTTATATTCCCTTTCCTATCACCTACACTTAGTTGATCAACTACCATAAACATAAACTTATGTACCCCATAGTTGGTCAAATTATATCTAGATAGTGGCTAATCAAATCCTTTGCTCTTATGCTATTTAAATGCTCTTCAATTCGATCCCTTATCATCCAGGCTGTCATCCCTACATAAAAATGTCGGCAGCAGTCACATTGAGCTACATACACTACATTCTTAGGTGTGCAATCTGCCACTGCCTTAAAATCATAACTTTAGCCTATACTCAGATGTACAAATTTATTACTACTTTTTATGTAATTACACCAGCTACAGTTTCTGCATGGACGTGCCCCCTATTCCACCTCATTTAATTCCTTCTTTGGATAACATAGCATCCTCTGCAAATTCTTTCGATACTTATATTAGAATTTTGGTACCTCTCCCACTACTTCTCTTACTTTATCAACTGTCAATAAAATGGGCCAATGCTTTTCTACCACCTTCCTTATTTTACTGATATCACTAGTGTATGATGTAAGGACCTCAACCCTTCTATTCATTGTTACCGCTTTATCATCTCTCTGCTCATTATCAATGCCAACTGAATAGTAATCCCTAGCTCTATCCGCCCTCAATCTGTTAACTTCACCTAACTTGTATTTTAACTCCCTTTCCTTATACCCTCGAGATTTCAAATCATGTCTCAGGGTCTCCATCCCTTCTTCAAAAGTTCCTTCCTTTCTATTCAATCTAGATACTCGCATCCCTTGACCTTTTACTACATTCCCAAATGTTCTCCTCAGGTGCATGCTGGTCCTGTGTAACAGTGTGTTCCTATAGCACTCCTTCATATACATTGTTGTGTCCGTTCACCCATCTAAAGAGTTTTTCACATGCACATCAAGATGACCTATACACTCATTAGATGACTTCATTGTGAACCTAATAAAACTGGTGGTGTTGTGCAACTGCTCAATACATCAATAAACAGAGTGAGTTCCATTTGCATTCCTACCCATAAAATAAAAGGGTCTATATTACATAGACGAAAAATCAAAATCTTGAATACTCGGATGAGCAAAAACACAGGTAATCGAAATGGCTATTGTGGGGGGCTGCACACCCACCACCCTAAAAATATATTCCAACTCTGAGATCGCACTAAACAGAAGAAATGGCAAATTTTCCGATCTTCACTGTACCGCAATCTCACAATATCGATTTCAATTACCTGCATTTTCGCTCATCCGAGCATTCGAGATTTTGATTTTTTTGTCGTTTTGATAGGAACCCAAAATAAAAACATTCCACAAAGCGACGATAGTATTTTACATGCCTCAAGTATAAATCCTTCTTAAACATTATATCCATCTCCCACTGCAACATTACTGTGCTGGCGTAGCTATTGGCACAGCTAGTGCCCATAGCTATGCCCTCACATTGGAAATAGTACTGCCTATCAAATACAAATACATTGTTAAATAAACATATAACATCCACCAATCTCTTATCATATTCACTATTGTGCTCCAGGTACTTACTCAAATATTCTATTCCAATATCATTCAGAATATTAGTGAAAAGGGAGACCACATCTAGGGTCACAAACATATACTTCTGTGTCCCTTGATATCCTTCCATAAATATATATAAATCCTGCAGGAACTGTTTCGTTTTAGTACAACTTTCGGTCTAACAGGGGTCTAAGATGTTTTTCTATGAACACTGAAAAGGGCTCTGTAAGTCATCCCCTTCCTGCTACTATGGGCCTAAAGGGGGTTTCTTTGAGTTCTTATATGTCTTCTGGGAGCCCTGAAACATAGGCATAACTGGATGTTCCACATTTAAAAACTGCATCAGATCTGAACTAATTTGGTATTGCTTTAGACAACTATTCAATGTTAAATGTACACTCCCAATCATCCCATCAATGTGGAGCATATAAATTCTTTTATAAACTTTATCATCACTTAGCATCATTTTCATTGATGTATCATAGAAGGCCTTGTCCATGACTACAATCATCCCTCCCTTGTCTGCTAGTTGTATCCTGTCCTTGAGGCATTTCATAGAATATGTGAGGATGAGTTACATGAAATATTAGGGAAAGAAAAACATTGCATATTGCACTACACTTTTTTAACCCTTCTTACGTTGTATATTGTACATCACTGTTTTAACTCTGCTTACATTGTATTCTGCACTACACTGTTTTAACCCTGCTTACATTGCATATTGTACTACACTGTTTTAACCATGATTACTTTTTATATTGTACTACACTGTTTTAATCCTGCTTACAGTGTATATTACACTACACTCTTTTAACCCTGCTTACATTGTATATTGCACTACACTGTTTTAACCCTGCTTACATTGTATATTGCACTACACTGTTTTAACCCTGCTTACATTGCATATTGTACTACACTGTTTTAATCCTGCTTACAGTGTATATTACACTACACTCTTTAACCCTGCTTACATTGTATATTGCACTACACTGTTTTAACCATGCTACCTTTTATATTGTACTACACTGTTTCAACCCTCCTTACATTGTATATTGCACTACACTGTTTTAACCCTGCTTACATTGTGAATTGCACTATACTGTTTTAACCCTGCTTACATTGTATATTACACTACACTGTTTTAACCCTGCTTACATTGTATATTGTACAACACTGTTTTAACTCTGCTTCCATTGTATTCTGCAGTACACTGTTTTAACACTGTTAATGTTGTATTCTGCACTGCACTGTTTTAACTCTGCTTAAATTGTATACTGCACTACACTGTTTTAATCCTGCTTACACTGTATATTGTACTACACTATTTTAACCCTGCTTACATTGTATTCTGCACTACACTGTTTTAATCCTGCTTACACTGTATATTGTACTACACTGTTTTAACCCTGCTTACATTGTATATTGTACTACACTGTTTTAATCCTGCTTACAGTGAGTATTACACTACACTTTTTTAACCCTGCTTACATTGTATATTACACTACACTGTTTTAACCCTGCTTACATTGCATATTGTACTACACTGTTTTAACTCTGCTTACATTGTATTCTGCACTACACTGTTTTAACCCTGCTTACATTGTATATTGCACTACACTCTTTTAACCCTGCTTACATTGTATATTACACTACACTGTTTTAACCCTGCTTACATTGCATATTGTACTACACTGTTTTAACCCTGCTTACATTGTATATTGCACTACACTGTTTTAACCCTGCTTACATTGTATATTGCACTACACTCTTTTAACCCTGCTTATATTATATATTGTACTACAGTGTTTAACCCTGCTTACATTGTATATTGCACTATACTGTTTTAACCTTTTCATCTTATACTGTACTACACTGTTTTAACCCTGCTTACGTTGCATATTGTACTGCACTGTTTTGCCCCTGTTTATGTTGTATTCTGCACTACAGTGCTTTAACCCTGCTTACATTGTATATTGTACTACACTGTTTTAACTCTGCTTACATTGTATATTACACTGCACTGTTTAATCCTGCTTACACTGCATATTGTACTACACAGTTTTAACCTGGCTTACATCATATTTTGCACTACACTGCTTTAACCCTTCTTACATTTTAAATTGTACTACACTGTTTTAACCCTTTTTATGTTGTATTCTGCACTACATTGGTTTAACTCTGCTTCTATTGTATATTGCTCTATACTACTTTAATCCTGCTTACATTGTATATTGTACTACAATGTTTTAACCCTGTTTATGTTGTATTCTGCACTGCACTGTTTCAAACATGCTTACATCATATATTGCACTACACTGTTTTAACCCTGCTTACATTGTATATTGCACTAGACTGTTTTAACCCTACTTACAATGTATATTGTACTACACTATTTTAACTCGACTTCCATCTTATATATCACTACATTATTTTCATCCTGCTTACACTGTATATTCTACTGCACTCTTTTAACTTTGTTTATGTTGTATTCTGCACTACACTGTTTTAACCCTACTTACATTTTAAATTGTACTACACTGTTTTAACTCTGATTGCATTGTATTCTGTACTACACTGTTTTAATCCTGCTTACATTGGATATTGCACTACACCATTTTAACCCTGCTTATGTTGTATATTGCACTACAGTGTTTTAATCCTGCTTACATTGTATATTGCACTACACTGTTTTAACTCTGCTTACATTGTATTCTGCATTACACTGTTTTAACCCTGCTTACACTGTATATTGCCCTACACTGTTTTAACTCTGCTTACATTGTATATTGCACTACACATTTTTTAACCCTGCTTACACTATATATTGTACTACACTGTTTTAACCCTGCTTACATTGTATATTGTACTATACTGTTTTAACACTGCATACATTGTATATTGCACTACACTCTTTTAACCCTGCATATATTGTATATTGTCTTACACTGCTTTAATCCTGCTTACATTGTATATTGCACTACACTGTTTTAACCCTGCTTACATTGTAGTCTGACTACACTTTTTTAACCCTGCTTATGCTGTATACTCTACTACCCTGTTTTAACCCTGCTTACATTGTATATTGCACTACACTGTTTTAACCCTGCTTACATTGCATATTGTACTACACTGTTTTAACTCTGCTTACATTGTATTCTGCACTACACTGTTTTAACCCTGCTTACATTGTATATTGCACTACACTGTTTTAACCCTGCTTACATTGTATATTGCACTACACTGTTTTAACCCTGCTTACATTGTATATTGCACTACACTGTTTTAACCCTGCTTACATTGTATATTGCACTACACTGTTTTAACCCTGCTTACATTGTATATTGCACTACACTGTTTTAACCCTGCTTACATTGTATATTGCACTACACTGTTTTAACCCTGCTTACATTGTATATTGCACTACACTCTTTTAACCCTGCTTACATTGTATATTGCTTTACACTTTTTTAACCCTGCTTACATTGTATATTGTACTACACTGTTTTAACCATTTTTACATTGTATATTGTACTACACTGTTTTAACCCTGCTTACATTGTATATTGTACTACACTGTTTTAACCATTCTTACATTGTATATTGTACTACACTGTTTTAACCATTCTTACATTGTATATTGTACTACACTGTTTTAACCATGCTTACATTGTATATTGCACTACAGTGATTTAACCATTCTTACATTGTATATTGTATTACACTGTTTTAACCCTGCTTACACTGTATATTGTACTACACTGTTTTAACCCTGCTTACATTGCATATTGTACTACACTGTTTTAACTCTGCTTACATTGTATATTGCACTACACTGTTTTAACCCTGCTTACATTGTATATTGTCCTACACTGTTTTAACCCTGTTTACATTGTATATTGCACTACACTGTTTTAACCCTGCTTACATTGTATATTGTACTACACTGTTTTAACCCTGCTTACATTGTATATTGCACTACACTGTTTTAACCCTGCTTACATTGTATATTGCACTACACTGTTTTAACCCTGCTTACATTGTATATTGCACTGCAGTGTTTTAACCCTGCTTACATTGTATATTGCACTACACTGTTTTAACCCTGCTTACATTGTATATTGCACTACACTGTTTTAACCCTGCTTACATTGTATATTGCACTACACTGTTTTAACCCTGCTTACATTGTATATTACTCTACAGTGTTTTAACCCTACTTGCATTGCATATTGTACTACACTGTTTTAACCCTGCTTACATTGTATATTGCACTACACTGTTTTAAACCTGCTTACATTTTGTATTTCCTTACACTGTTTTAACTTTGGTTACATTGTGTACTGCACTACATTCTTTTAACCCTGCTTTAATTGTATATTACACTGCACTGTTTTAACCCTGCTTACATTGCATATTGTACAACACTGTTTTAACTCTGCTTACATTGTATATTGCACTACACTGTTTTAACCCTGCTTACATTGTATATTGCCTTACACTGTTTTAACCCTGCTTACATTGTATATTGCACTATACTGTTTTAACCCTGCTTACATTGTATATTGCACTACACTGTTTTAACCCTGCTTACATTGTATATTGCACTACACTGTTTTAACCCTGCTTACATTGTATATTGCACTACACTGTTTTAACCCTGCTTACATTGTATATTGCACTACACTGTTTTAACCCTGCTTACATTGTATATTGCACTACACTGTTTTAACCCTGCTTACATTGTATATTGCACTACACTGTTTTAACCCTGCTTACATTGTATATTGCACTACACTGTTTTAACCCTGCTTACATTGTATATTGCACTACACTGTTTTAACCCTGCTTACATTGTATATTGCACTACACTGTTTTAACATTGCCTACATTGTATACTGTACTACACTGTTTTAACCCTGCTTACATTGTATATGGCACTAAGCTGTTTTAATCCTGCTTACATTGTATATTGCACTACACTGTTTTAACCCTGCTTACATTGTATATTGCACTACACTGTTTTAACCCTGCTTACATTGTATATTGCACTACACTGTTTTAACCATTCTTACATTGTATATTGTACTACACTGTTTTAACCATTCTTACATTGTATATTGTACTACACTGTTTTAACCATTCTTACATTGTATATTGTACTACACTGTTTTAACCATTCTTACATTGTATATTGTACTACACTGTTTTAACCATTCTTACATTGTATATTGTACTACACTGTTTTAACCATTCTTACATTGTATATTGTACTACACTGTTTTAACCATTCTTACATTGTATATTGTACTACACTGTTTTAACCATTCTTACATTGTATATTGTACTACACTGTTTTAACCATGCTTACATTGTATTATGCAATACACTGTTTTAATACTGCTTACAGTGCATATTGTACTACACTGTTTTAACTCTGCTTACATTGTATTATACACTACACTGTTTTAATGCTTCTTACATTGTATATTGCACTACACTGTTTTAACCCTGCTTATGCTGTATACTCTACTACCCTGTTTTAACCCTGCTTACATTTTATATTGTGCTACACTGTTTTAACCCTACTTACATTCTATATTGTCCTGCACTGTTTTAACTCTGCTTGCATTATATTCTTCACTACACTGTTTTAACCCTGCTTACATTGTATATTGCACTACACTGTTTTAACCCTGCTTACATTGTATATTGCACTACACTGTTTTAACCCTGCTTACATTGTATATTGCACTACACTGTTTTAACCCTGCTTACATTGTATATTGCACTACACTGTTTTAACCCTGCTTACATTGTATATTGCACTACACTGTTTTAACCCTGCTTACATTGTATATTGCACTACACTGTTTTAACCCTGCTTACATTGTATATTGTACTACACTGTTTTCACCCTGCTTACATTGTATATTGCACTACACTGTTTTAACCCTGCTTACATTGTATATTGCACTACACTGTTTTAACCCTGCTTACATTGTATATTGCACTACACTGTTTTAACCCTGCTTACATTGTATATTGTACTACACTGTTTTCACCCTGCTTACATTGTATATTGCACTACACTGTTTTAACCCTGCTTACATTGTATATTGCACTACACTGTTTTAACCCTGCTTACATTGTATATTGCACTACACTGTTTTAACCCTGCTTACATTGTATATTGCACTACACTGTTTTAACCCTGCTTACATTGTATATTGCACTACACTGTTTTAACCCTGCTTACATTGTATATTGCACTACACTGTTTTAACCCTGCTTACATTGTATATTGCACTACACTGTTTTAACCCTGCTTACATTGTATATTGCACTACACTGTTTTAACCCTGCTTACATTGTATATTGCACTACACTGTTTTAACCCTGCTTACATTGTATATTGCACTACACTGTTTTAACCCTGCTTACATTGTATATTGCACTACACTGTTTTAACCCTGCTTACATTGTATATTGCAGTACACTGTTTTAACCCTGCTTACATTGTATATTGCACTACACTTTTAACCCTGCTTACATTGTATATTGCACTACACTGTTTTAACCCTGCTTACATTGTATATTGCACTACACTGTTTTAACCCTGCTTACATTGTATATTGCACTACACTGTTTTAACCCTGCTTACATTGTATATTGCACTACACTGTTTTAACCCTGCTTACATTGTATATTGCACTACACTGTTTTAACCCTGCTTACATTGTATATTGCACTACACTGTTTTAACCCTGCTTACATTGTATATTGCACTACATTGTTTTAACCCTGCTTACATTGTATATTGCACTGCACTGTTTCAACCCTTCTTACCTTGTATATTGCATTACACTTTTTTAACCCTGCTTACATTATATATTGCACTACACTCTTTAATCCTGCTTACATTGTATATTGCATTGCACTGTTTTAACTTTGCTTACATTGTATTCTGCACTACACTGTTTTAACCCTGCTTACATTCTATTCTACACTACACTGTTTTAATCCTGCTTACATCATATATTGTACTACTCTTTTTAACCCTGCTTACATTGTATATTGTCCTACACTGTTTTAACTCTGCTTACATCATATACTGCACTGCACTGTTTTAATCCTGCTTACATTGTATATTGCACTACACTGTTTTAACCCTGCTAACATTGTATACTGCACTACACTGTTTTAACCCTTATTACACTGTATATTGTACTACACTGTTTTAACCCTGCTTACATTGTATATTGCACTACACTGTTTTAACCCTGCTTACATTGTATATTGCACTACACTGTTTTAACCCTGCTTACATTGTATATTGCACTACACTGTTTTAACCCTGCTTACATTGTATATTGCACTACACTGTTTTAACCCTGCTTACATTGTATATTGCACTACACTGTTTTAACCCTGCTTACATTGTATATTGCACTACACTGTTTTAACCCTGCTTACATTGTATATTGCACTACACTGTTTTAACCCTGCTTACATTGTATATTGCACTACACTGTTTTAACCCTGCTTACATTGTATATTGCACTACACTGTTTTAACCCTGCTTACATTGTATATTGCACTACACTGTTTTAATCCTGTTTATGCTGCATATTGTGCTACACTATTTTAACCCTTCTTACATTGTATTTTGTACTACAGTGTTTTAACCATTCTTACATTGTATATTGTACTACACTGTTTAACCATTTTTACATTGCATATTGTACTACACTGTTTTAACCATTCTTACATTGTATATTGTACTACACTGTTTTAACCATTCTTACATTGTATATTGTACTACACTGTTTTAACCATTTTTACATTGTATATTGTACTACACTGTTTTAACCATTCTTACATTGTATATTGTACTACACTGTTTTAACCCTGCTTACATTGCATATTGTACTACACTGTTTTAACTCTGCTTACATTGTATATTGCACTACACTGTTTTAACCCTGCTTACATTGTATATTGTACTACACTGTTTTAACCCTGCTTACATTGTATATTGTACTACACTGTTTTAACCCTGCTTACATTGTATATTGTACTACACTGTTTTAACCCTGCTTACATTGTATATTGCACTACACTGTTTTAACCCTGCTTACATTGCATATTGTACTACACTGTTTTAACCCTGCTTACATTGTATATTGCACTACACTGTTTTAACCCTGCTTACATTGTATATTGTACTACACTGTTTCAACCCTCCTTACATTGTATACTGCACTGCACTGTTTTAACTTTGGTTACATTGTGTATTGCACTACACTGTTTTAACCCTGCTTACATTGTATATTGCACTACACTGTTTTAACCCTGCTTACATTGTATATTGCACTACACTGTTTTAACCCTGCTTACATTGTATATTGCACTACACTGTTTTAACCCTGCTTACATTGTATATTGCACTACACTGTTTTAACCCTGCTTACATTGTATATTGCACTACACTGTTTTAACCCTGCTTACATTGTATATTGCACTACACTGTTTTAACCCTGCTTACATTGTATATTGCACTACACTGTTTTAACCCTGCTTACATTGTATATTGCACTACACTGTTTTAACCCTGCTTACACTGTATATTGCACTACACTGTTTTAACCCTGCTTACATTGTATATTGCACTACACTGTTTTAACCCTGCTTACATTGTATATTGTACTACACTGTTTTAACCCTGCTTACATTGTATATTGCACTACACTGTTTTAACCCTGCTTACATTGTATATTGCACTACACTGTTTTAACACTGCTTACATTGCATATTGTACTACACTGTTTTAACCCATCTTACATTGTATATTGTACTATACTGTTTTAAGACTGGATACATTGTATATTGTCCTACACTGTTTTAACCCTGCTTACATTGTAGTCTGACTACACTTTTTTAACCCTGCTTATGTTGTATACTGTACTACAATGTTTTAACCCTACTTACATTCTATATTGTACTACACTGTTTTAACTCTGCTTACACTGTATATTGCAGTATACTCTTTTACTGCTTACATTGTATATTGCACTACACCATTTTAACCCTGCTTACATTGTATATTGTACTACAGTGTTTTAACCCTGCTTATATTGTATATTGCACTACACTGTTTTAACCCTGCTTACATTGTATATTGCACTACACTTTTTTAACCCTGCTTACATTGTATATTGCACTACAGTGTTTTAACCCTGCTTACATTGTATATTGCACTACACTGTTTTAACCCTGCTTACATTGTATATTGCACTACACTGTTTTAACCCTGCTTACATTGTATATTGCACTACACTGTTTTAACCCTGCTTACATTGTATATTGCACTACACTGTTTTAACCCTGCTTACATTGTATATTGCACTACACTGTTTTAACCCTGCTTACATTGTATATTGCACTACACTGTTTTAACCCTGCTTACATTGTATATTGTACTACACTGTTTTAACCCTGCTTACATTGTATATTGCACTACACTGTTTTAACCCTGCTTACATTGTATATTGCACTACACTGTTTTAACCCTGCTTACATTGTATATTGCACTACACTGTTTTAACCCTGCTTACATTGTATATTGCACTACACTGTTTTAACCCTGCTTACATTGTATATTGCACTACACTGTTTTAACCCTGCTTACATTGTATATTGCACTACACTGTTTTAACCCTGCTTACATTGTATATTGCACTACACTGTTTTAACCCTGCTTACATTGTATATTGCATTAAACTTTCTTAACCCTGCTTACATTGTAAATTGCACTACACTATTTAACCCTGCTTACATTGTATATTGCTTTACACTTTTTTAACCCTGCTTACATTGTATATTGTACTACACTGTTTTAACCATTCTTACATTGTATATTGTACTACACTGTTTTAACCATTCTTACATTGTATATTGTACTACACTGTTTTAACCATTCTTACATTGTATATTGTACTACACTGTTTTAACCATTCTTACATTGTATATTGTACTACACTGTTTTAACCATTCTTACATTGTATATTGTACTACACTGTTTTAACCATTTTTACATTGTATATTGTACTACACTGTTTTATCTCTGCCTACATTATATTATGCACTACACTTTTTTAACCCTGCTTACACTGTATATTTTTCTATATGGTTATAACTCTGCTTACATGTATTCTGCAGAACACTGTTTTAATCCTGATTAGACTGTATATTGTATTACATTTTCTTAACCCTGCTTACATTGCATATTGTGCTACACTGTTTTAACCCTGCTTACACTGTATATTGTACTACACTGTTTTAAACCTATTTACATTGACTATTGCACTACACTGTTTTGACCCTGCTTACACTACACCGGTTTAACCATGCTTATATTGCATACAGTGTTTTAACCCTGCTTACACTGTATATTTTATTACACTGTTTTAACCCTGCTTACATCGTATATTGTACTACACTTTTTTTAACCCTGCTTACATTATATATTGGACTACACTCTTTAACCCTGCTTACATTGTATATTGCATTACACTTTTTTAACCCTGCTTACAATTTATATTGCACTGCACTGTTTTAATCCTGCTTAGACTGTATATTGTAGTACACTGTTTTAGCCCTGCTTACATTATATAGTCTCCTACACGTTTTTAACCCTGCTTACATCGTATATTGTACTACACTTTTTTTAACCCTGCTTACATTGTATATTGCACTACACTCTTTAACCCTGCTTACATTGTATATTGCATTACACTTTTTTAACCCTGCTTACATTGTATATTGCACTACACTGTTTTAACCCTGCTTACATTGTATATTGCATTAAACTTTCTTAACCCTGCTTACATTGTATATTGCACTACACTTTTTAACCCTGCTTACATTGTATATTGCACTACACTCTTTAACCCTGCTTACATTGTATATTGCATTACACTTTTTTAACCCTGCTTACATTGTATATTGCACTACACTCTTTAACCCTGCTTACATTGTATATTGCATTACACTTTTTTAACCCTGCTTACATTGTATATTGCACTACACTGTTTTAACCCTGCTTACATTGTATATTGCACTACACTGTTTTAACCCTGCTTACATTGTATATTGCACTACACTGTTTTAACCCTGCTTACATTGTATATTGCACTAAACTGTTTTAACCCTGCTTACATTGTATATTGCACTACACTCTTTAATCCTGCTTACATTGTATATAGCATTACACTTTTTTAACCCTGCTTACATTGTATATTGCACTACACTGTTTTAACCCTGCTTACATTGTATATTGCACTACACTGTTTTAACCCTGCTTACATTGTATATTGCACTACACTGTTTTAACCCTGCTTACATTGTATATTGCACTACACTGTTTTAACCCTGCTTACATTGTATATTGCACTACACTGTTTTAACCCTGCTTACATTGTATATTGCACTACACTGTTTTAACCCTGCTTACATTGTATATTGCACTACACTGTTTTAACCCTGCTTACATTGTATTCTGCACTACTCTGTTTTAAGCCTGCTTACATTGTATATTGCACTACACGGTTTTAACCATGCTTACCTTTTATATTGCACTGCACTGTTTCAACCCTCCTTACCTTGTATATTGCATTACACTGTTTTAACCCTGCTTACGTTGTGTATTTCACTACACTCTTTTAACCCTGCTTACATTGTATATAGTAATACACTGTTTTAACTTTGCTTACATTCTATATTACACTGCACTGTTTTAACCCTGCTTACATTGTATTCTGCACTACACTGTTTAATCCTGCTTACACTGTGTATTGCCCTACACTGTTTTAACCATGCTACCTTTTGTATTGTACTACACTGTTTTAACCCTCCTTACATTGTATATTGTACTACACTGTTTTAACTCTGCTTACATTGTATATTGCACTACACTGTTTTAACCCTGCTTACATTGTATATTGCACTACACTGTTTTAACCCTGCTTACATTGTATATTGCACTACACTGTTTTAACCCTGCTTACATTGTAAATTGCACTACACTATTTAACCCTGCATAAATTGTATATTGCACTACACTCTTTAACCCTGCTTACATTGTATATTGCATTACAATTTTTTAAGCCTGCTTACATTGTATATTGCACTACACTGTTTTAACCCTGCTTACATTGTATATTGCACTACACTGTTTTAACCCTGCTTACATTGTATATTGCACTACACTGTTTTAACCCTGCTTACATTGTATATTGCACTACACTGTTTTAACCCTGCTTACATTGTATATTGCATTACACTTTTTTAACCCTGCTTACATTGTAAATTGCACTACACTATTTAACCCTGCTTACATTGTATATTGCATTACACTTTTTTAACCCTGCTTACATTGTATATTGCATTACACTTTTTTAACCCTGCTTACATTGTATATTGCACTGCACTGTTTTAATCCTGCTTACATTGTATATTGCACTACACTGTTTTAACCCTGCTTACATTGTATATTGCACTACACTGTTTTAACCCTGCTTACATTGTATATTGCACTACACTGTTTTAACCCTGCTTACATTGTATATTGCACTACACTGTTTTTAACCCTGCTTACATTGTATATTGCACTACACTGTTTTAACCCTGCTTACATTGTATATTGCACTACACTGTTTTTAACCCTGCTTACATTGTATATTGCACTACAATGTTTTAACCCTGCTTACATTGTGTATTACACTACACTGTTTTAACCCTGCTTACATTGTATATTGCACTACATTGTTTTAACCCTGCTTACATTGTATATTGCACTACACTGTTTTAACCCTGCTTACATTGTATATTGCACTACACTGTTTTAACCCTGCTTACATTGTATATTGCACTACACTGTTTTAACCCTGCTTACATTGTATATTGCACTACACTGTTTTAACCCTGCTTACATTGTATATTGCACTACATTCTTTAACCCTGCTTACATTGTATATTGTACTATACTGTTTTAACACTGCATACATTGTATATTGCATTACACTGTTTTAACCTGCTTACATGGTATATTGCAGTATACTGTTTTAATCCTGCTTACATCATATATTGTACTACACTGTTTTAACCCTGCTTACATCATATATTGTACTACTCTTTTTAACCCTGCTTACATTGTATATTGCACTACACTGTTTTAACCCTGCTTACATTGTATATTGCACTACACTGTTTTAACCCTGCTTACATTGTATATTGCACTACACTGTTTTAACCCTGCTTACATTGTATATTGCACTACACTGTTTTAACCCTGCTTACATTGTATATTGCACTACACTGTTTTAACCCTGCTTACATTGTATATTGCACTACACTGTTTTAACCCTGCTTACATTGTATATTGCACTACACTTTTTTAACCCTGCTTACATTGTATATTGCACTACACTGTTTTAACCCTGCTTACATTGTATATTGCACTACACTGTTTTAACACTGCTTCCACTGTATATTGTACTACACTTTTTAACCCTGCTTACATTGTATATTGTACTATACTGTTTTACCCAGTTTACATTGTATATTGCACTACCTTGTTTCAGTCCTGCTTACTTTGTATATTGCACTACACTGTTTTAACCCTGCTTACATTGTATATTGCCCTACACTTTTTTAACTCTGCTTACATTGTATATTGCACTATACATTTTTAACCCTGCTTACACTATATATTGTGCTACACTGTTTTAACCCTGCTTACATGATATATTGCACTACATGGTTTTAACCCTGCTTACATTGTATTCTGCACCACACTGTTTTAACCCTTTTTACACTGTATATTGTCATACAGTGTTTTAACCCCGCTTACATTGTAGTCTGACTACACTTTTTAACCCTGCTTACATTGTATATTGCACTACACTCTTTAACCCTGCTTAAATTGTATATTGCACTACACTGTTTTAACCCTGCTTACATTGTATATTGCACTACACTGTTTTAACCCTGCTTACATTGTATATTGCACTACACTGTTTTAACCCTGCTTACATTGTATATTGTACTACACTGTTTTAACCCTGCTTACATTGTATATTGCATTACACTTTTTTAACCCTGCTTACATTGTATATTGCATTACACTTTTTTAACCCTGCTTACATTGTATATTGCATTACACTTTTTTAACCCTGCTTACATTGTATATTGCACTACACTGTTTTAACCCTGCTTACATTGTATATTGTATTACACTGTTTTAACCCTGCTTACATTGTATATTGCACTACACTGTTTTAACCCTGCTTACATTGTATATTGCACTACACTGTTTTAACCCTGCTTACATTGTATATTGCACTACACTGTTTTAACCCTGCTTACATTGTATATTGCACTACACTGTTTTAACCCTGCTTACATTGTATATTGCACTACACTCTTTAACCCTGCTTACATTGTATATTGCATTACACTTTTTTAACCCTGCTTACATTGTATATTGCACTACACTCTTTAACCCTGCTTACATTGTATATTGCATTACACTTTTTTAACCCTGCTTACATTGTATATTGCACTACACTGTTTTAACCCTGCTTACATTGTATATTGCACTACACTGTTTAACCCTGCTTACATTGTATATTGTACTACACTGTTTTAACCCTGCTTACATTGTATATTGCACTACACTGTTTTAACCCTGCTTACATTGTATATTGCACTACACTGTTTTAACCCTGCTTACATTGTATATTGCACTACACTGTTTTAACCCTGCTTACATTGTATATTGTACTACACAGTTTTAACCTTGCTTAAATTGTATATTGCACTGCACACTCTTAACCCTGCTTACATTGCATATTGTAGTACACTGTTTTTCCTCTGCTTACATTGTATATTGCACTACCATGTTTTAACCCTGCTTACATTGCATATTGCAGTTCACTGTTTTAACCCTGCTTACATTGTATATTGCACTACACTCTTTTAACCCTGCTTACATTGTATATTGTACTACACTCTTTTAACCCTGTTTACATTGTATATTGCTCTACACTGTTTTAACCCTGCTTACATCGTATATTGCCCTACACTGTTTTAACCCAGCTTACGTTGTGTATTGTACTACACTGTTTTAACCCTGTTTATGTTGTACTCTGCACTACTCTGTTTTAAGCATGCTTACATTGTATAATGCACTGCACTGTTTTAACCCTGCTTACATTGCATATTGTACTACACTGTTTTAACTCTGCTTACATTGTATTCTGCACTACACTGTTTTAACCCTGCTTACACTGTATATTGTCCTACACTGTTTTAACTCTGCTTACATTGTATATTGCACTGTGCATTTTTAACACTGCTTCCACTGTATATTGTACTGCACTTTTTAACCCTGCTTACATTATATATTGTACTATACTCTTTAAAGCCTGCTTACATTGTATATTGCACTACACTCTTTTACCTGGTTTACATTGTATATTGCACTACACTTTTTAACTATGCTTAGCCTAGTACACACATATGAATTTGAACCTATACTGTTTTAACCCTGCTTACATTGCATATTGTTCTACACTGTTTTAACTTTGCTTACATTATATTCTGTACTACACTTTTTAACCCTGCTTACATTTTATAATGCACTGCACTGTTTTAATCCTGCTTACAATGTATTATGTACTATACTGCTTTAACCCTGCTTACATTATATAGTGTCCTACACTTTTTAATCCTGCTTACATTGCATATTGTACTACACTGGTTTAACCCTGCTTACATTGTATATTGCATTACACTTTTTTAACCCTGCTTACATTGTATATTGCATTACACTTTTTTAACCCTGCTTACATTGTATATTGCACTGCACTGTTTTTATCCTGCTTAGACTGTATACTGTAGTGCAATGTTTTAACCCTGCTTACATTGTATATTGCACTACACTGTTTTAACCCTGCTTACATTGTATATTGCACTACACTGTTTTAACCCTGCTTACATTGTATATTGCACTACACTGTTTTAATCCTGCTTACACTGTATATTGTACTACACTGTTTTAACCCTGCTTACATTATATAGTGTCCTACACTTTTTTAATCCTGCTTACACTGTATATTGTACTTCACAGTTTTAATCTTGCTTACATTACATATTGTACTACACTGTTTTAACCCTGCTTACACTGTTTATTGTACTACACTGTTTTAATCCTGTTTACACTGTATATTGTACTACACAGTTTTAACCTTGTTTAAATTGTATATTGCACTGCACACTCTTAACCCTGCTTACATTGCATATTGTAGTTCACTGTTTTAACCCTGCTTACATTGTATATTGCACTACACTGTTTTAACCCAGCTTACATTGTGTATTGTACTACACTGTTTTAGCCCTGTTTATGATGTATTCTGCATTACACTGTTTTAACCCTGCTTACCTTATATGTTTTCAGTAAACTGTTTTAACCCTGCTTACATTTTATATTGTACTACACTGTTTTAACCCTGTTTATGATGTATTCTGCACTACACTGTTTTAACCATGCTTACATTGTATATTGCACTACACTGTTTTAACCCTGCTTACATTGCATATTGTACTACACTGTTTTAACTCAGCTTACATTGTATTCTGCACTACACTGTTTTAACCCTGCTTACACTGTATATTGTCCTACACTTTTTTAACTCTGCTTACATTGTATATTGCACTGCACATTTTTAACACTGCTTCCACTGTATATTGTACTATACTGTTTTAAGCCTGCTTACATTGTATATTGCACTACACTCTTTACCCTGTTTACATTGTATATTGCACTACACTGTTTCAATCCTGCTTACCTTGTATATTGCACTATAATGGGAACTAACATCAGGTGGCATGATGCCAGGGCACTTCTTTGGGCTATGCTTATAAAGGCTCCAGGGCAATTAGCCTAGTACACACATATGAATTTGAACTTATACTGTTTTAACCCTGCTTACATTGCATATTGTTCTACACTGTTTTAACTTTGCTTACATTGTATTCTGCACTACACTGTTTTAACCCTGCTTACATTTTATATTGCACTGCACTCTTTTAGCCTTGCTTGCATCATATATTTTACTACACTTTTTAACCCTGCTTACATTGTATATTGCAATACACTCTTTTAACCTTGCTTACATTTTATTTATTTATTTTATTTTATTTTACATTTGTTGACCTGGCTAGTCTAACTGAATTTATTTCCATTTTCAGTACAGGCCCAGGGAGAAAAGCCCCAAATGTTTACAATGTTAAAAATCATGAAAATAAACATTACAAATTATGAGAGCAACTAGATCACAATTGTTACATAAATAATGAAGATTTGCAAAAAAATACAACACATACAAGTCAACAGTCATTTACATTATAGAATTTAGATACAGTAAAGAGAAGTTATTATACAGTGAGATAAAAGAGAACTGTAGTACTTCATCAAGGTAAGGTGTAGAATGTAAGTTAAGTTGTGTTTACTAGTATCAGGCCTGCTTCCGGGGGGTAAGCAGTAAAGTAGAAGTAAGTGTGGTAAGAGAGAGATATGGGTAGAGAAAGCAGAGGATTAGTCAGGGTTATTGCAAGGGCATAACCAATGTGTTATTAGGTGTCTTTTGAGGTTTTGTTTAAAGAGAAGTAAGGAAGAGAGTGTTAGTTCATTAGGTAATAGGTTCCAGTTTTTACCCAGTGTATTAGAAAACAGGGAAGCTCCAGCTAGGTTGTTGGTTTTACTTATTCTGACTATAGGTTTGTTAGATGAGCGTAGTAAATTTAGATTTTTGTAGGGGATTATGAGGTTAGAGAGCATGGGAGTGCTATTAGGTTGGTAGAATATCTTGTGGGCAATGGTGAGTTGGGAGAATATTAGGTTGTTTTGTAGTTCAAGCCAGCCTAGGTGCTGCAGATTAAGACAGTGGTGAGTTCAGAAGGGATTGCCTTTGGCAAATCTGGCTATGCTGTTGCAGGAATTAGCTAGTTTGATGAGATTATTTTCTTTAGGTTAGTGTATATGGGTGAGGCATACAGAAGAGTTGAAATTAAGTGGGTGTGAGCAATCATAGTTCTAGCGGTTGGAGTTAAGAAAGATTTGTTTATACATAAGGAGCCTATTTTCCTGTTAACTGCCTTTATGGTGTTGTTTATGTGGCTATCAAAATTAAGGTTATTGTCAATAGTTATTCCTAACAGTTTCATGGTAGGGTCAGGGGATATAAGGGTGTTATTATTGGAACTGACTGAGAAATCTAAGGGGGTGACTTACTGTTGGGCATTAAGAGTAGGAGCTTGTTTTTTTTTTAGCATTGAGAAGGAGGCAACGTGTTAAGAACCATGTCTCTACTGAGTTAAATATCTTTTGGGTTAGGGAATGTAGTTCTGATATGGAGTTAGATGAGCATATTAGTGTAGAATCGTCTGCATACTGTATGCAGGTGGCTTGAGGAATTGCAACATGGAGGTCATTCATAAATAGTGAGAATAGGAGAGGTCCCAAAATAGTGATCTTGGGGGTGCCAAGTGTAACTGGCAGAGGAGAAGATATGTCATTTTCCCAGAGTACTGCCTGCTGCCTGTTGCTGAGGTAGGACTTGAACCATTGAATTGCTTGAGAGTCAAGGGAAAGGGATTGAAGAATATTTATAAGAAGGGGGTGGTTTACCATATCAAAAGCTTTTGAGAGGTCAATAAAGAGTGCAGATGAGTGTGTTTTTATTGCAATTTCTATTGATGGCATCAGTAAAGGATAATAGAGCAGTTGTGGTACTATGTGATGGCCTAAAGCCATGTTGGCAGTTAGCTATTATGTTATGTTGTGTCAAGTGGTTTAATAGTTGATGGTGAATGCATTTCTCCATAATCTTTGTGAAGGGTGATAACAGAGCTATTGGCCGGTAGTTAGAGTACTCATTAGAGTTACCACCTTTGTGTAAGGGGATAATGTGAGAGATTTTCCAGATGTCAGGAATGGTTCTATTCTTTATGGTTCTATTTATGAGTAGGGATATTGGCAAAGCAATTGCTCTGTCTGCTTTATGCAGATATTCAGATGGAAGCTAGTCAGCAGAAGGAGTACAAGGCTTAAGTTTTTGGATTAAGTTGTAGATGAAGGTGGTAGATATGGGTTGCAAATGGAATGTAGGAAGTGACCCAGGTGTGGTGGTAGGAATATTTTCGTTGTCTGTGGTTAGTTGACCAGCTAGCAATTGTATGGTCTCTGTAAAAAAAGCATTAAATGCATTGGCAGTTTGATGGGGGGTATTTAGATTGGTCCCTATTGGTTTAGGAGTATGAGAGTGGCCTGGGAGAAGGAGTTTGTTGATGCTTGACCAGAACTTCTGAGGATTATTATGGTGTAGTTTACAATAATAGTTCTTTTTGTCTGTAAGTATTGCCTTTTTTGTACTATTTCTTAACTACCTAAAGGTTTGTTGCTCAGAGATATCTTTAGTGGCTCGCCACTCAGCCCAAGACTTGTTCCTGAGCAGGATGTTTTGTTTGGTTTCTTTAGTTAGCCAGGGGGCTGGTTTGGATTTCATTCTGATAGACCATTTGGGTGCATGGGTATCTAAGATTGCTAAGAATTTAGAGTTAAAATATTTAATAGATTCTTCAAGTGGGAAAGCTTTTAGGGGGTTCCAGTCACAGGCTTTAAGTTCAATTTGGAACAATACTGGGTTAAAGTGTTTGTTTGTGCACATAATCTTATAGGTGGGGGGGGTTAGAGATATCATTTTTCTGCCTAGTAGTATAGGTCAAAGAATGATCACTAATGTCGTCAGGGAGAGTTCCTACCTTTTAAGCTTGTTACTATCTGTTTATGAGTATCCAGTCTAATGTGCTCTCTTTTTTGTTTGGTTTGTTGATTGTGGTTGTGGAGGTGATTGTTTGAATAAAGCCGTGAATGTTGATGAGGGAGGTAGGAGTATCAGCAATGATTTATTTCCAGCCAGTGTTAAAATCACCTAATATTATTGTCTCTTGTGGGTAAGTTGAGGACACCCAGCTTAGTATATCCTCTATTGTATTGGTATTATTGCCAGGAGGTAGGTAAATACAAATGATATATAATGATTTGCAAGGGTTGATATGAAGTCTAGAGATTAGTACTTCTGCCTTACTGTCCTGAGGTTGGTTGTATGGTAAGGGGGAGATGTGTAGTCCATCTTTAAATAGAATTACTACTCCCCTGCCCTTACGCTTTAATCGGTCTTGTCTCAATATGTTGTAACCTTGGGGAACTATTTCATTGTCTTTAGTCCCTGGATTTAACCAGGTTTCTGTTAGGCAGAAGATGTGAAATGAATGGGTATCTAGAAGGGCCTGGAGGTGGGCTACTGTGTTGTTAATGCTGCAGATATTAAGGTGTCATATCAGAAAAGAGTTAGGTAGTTTAGGCTGAGCAACTAGAGCAGCTGGATTTGTTGGGCCTGGGTTAGTTGGATTTGTTGGTCCTGGGTTAGCTGGATTTGTTGGTCCTGGGTTAGGGTGGATGTCGCTGTCTTTTAAGGGTAGATCCTTTTGTTTTAATGTTTGGTTACGTAAAAAGTTAGTTAGATATTTAACTTTCTATACTGTGGGTTTATCAAAGTGCAAAAGTCTATGGTATTTGGCTAGTAGATAACTAGGATTAGCAGTGATGGTTATCTGACTATGGGAAAGTATGGGGTGTGTATGGCTGTCTGTTTTTGGAAGTAAATAAACTCATAATCATACTGATTTTCAATAGAGGTAAGGATATAGGCTGAGGAGAGGGCAGTTGTCAGTATAGCTATGAGTATTAGCTTGGTATAGAAGGCTTTGATTACTTTAGGCATATTAATGGAATTAATAATGATTTGTAAGAATGTGGGACAGAGTTAGGATAGCAAAGAGGTAAAGGTTAGGCAGGATTAGAGAGGTGGAACTAAATACTAATTAGGCATCTGAAAAGATAATAGGTAAACTAGTTAAGTAGTGGCCGTTAGTAGGAGTTGGTTAGGAGAAGAGGTGTGGCTGTTAATGTATATTGGTTGGTAGGTAGGAGTGATGGGATGGGAGAGAGGGTGTGGTTAAGGAAAGTATAAGTTTAGGACTCCTGGGGTGGGTGGGATTTGGGGATAGGGTAGGGCAGCGGAGAGATCCCGCAGGGCAAATGGAGTGGGTAGAACCAAGGGAGAGAAGAAGATCTGTGAGAAACAATCAGTAGCAAGCTGATTGCTGAGACTAAAGTTTGGAGGTAGTAAAGGTAAGAGAGGAGTTAGGTATGAAAGGTGTAGAGGGATGTTTAAAGGAGAAAGTAGTAACAAGAGTAGAGTAAATCACAGGGAAGAGAAGGGACCAAGAGGGGCTAAAACCAAGGAAATAGTAAGGAAAGAAATAGAATATTGAGAGCTTTACTAAACGAAACAGCTTGCTTACTATAGGGAATAGAAGGACCAGGAGGGGTTAAAGCTAGAAAAGAAAGGAAAAAAAATACTGTACTAGAGGAAGGGGCTTTATAGAAGTTACTCGAATAAGAGTAGGCAGGGGAGCCACCTGGTGGATGCACACTATAATTACAGCAGGGGACAAATAAGGGCCTGATATTGAAAGGGTATTGCTGTCTGGCTGTCCTGGCTAGGGAGAGAGCTATAACCACCTAGCACTTCGGGTTATAGTTAAAAATAATTATTACAGAGTATGGTATCTGTTAAACATACTTTCTGATTATCTGGAATGAGTTATTCACAGGGAGTGTTTGGCTTTATTCTTGTACCAGGGATAGGCAAAACTTGTTTGGTGGATGAATGGAGTTTCTAGTCGTCCAGCAGGGTTTAGTTACTTAGGCAAGCAGGGCAGTCAGGATGGTGAAGCTGGCAAGAGATACAGAGATAAAAACTGTGGTGAAATATACAGAGATAACAACTGTGATGAAATAAACAGTAGAGTGAATGTACAGGTTAATAAAGTGGTTGCAGATAGGCATTAGTCGTATATAAATCAAATGCATAAATAGAATATAAAAAGAAAAAATATTATCATGAGATGTAGTGTTGATATCTTAGTTACCTTACTTAAGTAAATAAAAATATGGTTTTAGCAACCCACAACCCTCCCAGGTCAAAATAATAAAATAGTAGTGCTATATCAGTTCACCAGAGCACCCACAGCTATTTAATTAAAAAAGTAGATAAAAATATGGTTTTAGCAACCCACAACCCTCCTAGGTCAAAGTAAGCTCCATCTTGGTTCTCACTGCATAAATGCTCTTCAAATGGAGCATAATAGGTAAGAGGGGAAATAACAGAACAGAGAGAGCTAGGAGTAGGATTCCGTTCTTAAGCAAAGCTATTTTCTAAACATATGTAAGGTTTAAACAAAGCTACTGATGTAGCACTCAGTTTGGAGTGCAGAAAACACTCAAAAATGATGGCTATTGCAAATAAAAGTACATATGGAGATAAGGGCTATGGTAGCGCTGCACGTTTATATTGCACTGCACTGTTTTAATCGTGCTTACACTGTATATTGTACTACACTGTTTTAACCCTGCTTACATTTTATATTGCACTGCGCTGTTTTAATCCTGCTTACACTGTATATTGTACTACACTATTTTTTAACCCTGCTTACATTATATAGTGACCTACTCTTTTTTAATCCTGCTTACACTGTATATTGTACTACACTGTTTTAACCCTGCTTACATTATATAGTGTCCTACACTTTTTAATCCTGCTTATACTGTATATTGTACTTCACTGTTTTAATTCTGCTTACATTGCATTTTGTACTACACTGTTTTAACCCTGCTTACATTGTATATTTCACTACACTGTTTTAATCCTCATTACATTGTATATTGTACTACACTGTTTTAACCCTGTTTACACTTATATTGCGGTACACTGTTTTAACCCTGCTTACACTTATATTGGACTACACTGTTTTACCCTATTTATGTTGTATTCTGCACTACACTGTTTTGACCCTGCTTAAATCATATATTGCACTACACTGTTTTAACCCTGTTTATGTTGTATTCTTCACTACACTGTTTTAATCCTAATTACATTGCATATTGTACTACAGTGTTTTAACTCTGCTTACATTGCATTCTGCACTACATAGTTTTAACCCTGCTTACACTGTGTATTGTCCTACACTGTTTTAACCCTGCTTATATTGTTTTTAACCCTGCTTATACTGTATACTGTACTACACTGTTTTAACCCTGCTTACATTGTATACACTGTTTTAAACCTGCTTACATTTTGTATTTCCCTACACTGTTTTAACCCTGCTTACATTGCATATTGGACTACACCATTTTAACCCAGCTACATTGTACATTACACTACATTGTTTTAATCCTGCTTACATTGCATATTGTACTACACTGTTTTAACTCTGCTTACATTGTTTTCTGCACTACACTGTTTTAACCATCTTTATGTTATATTCTGCACTACACTGTTTTAACCCTGCTTAAATTGTATATGACTCTATACTAATAAACTCAGAAAAAACAAACAAATTGCAACAAAATGAAGGAAAAAAAGACCACACCGAATACTCAAAACAGTTCCAATTAGCCCTTTCATTTACTAAAATACTTCCAAAATTTACATGTAAAAATACATTAGTATAATTTAATAAATATACAGTTAAAAGTGTTAAAAAATACATAAACATAAATCTATCTAACGCTTTAAATTTCAAGATGCTCTTAATAGAAAAAAGTCATTTAAACCTGGCATAACTAAAGCATTTAATTTCAATTGCCAAATCAGTTCCTTCTCCTCTAATTTCAAATCCATCGGTCCACTCCTGAAATTATCTTGAATTTTTTCAATAACTAAGAACTTGAATTCATGTTTGGGACACAAATTAATATGCCTTGCAAGTGCATTGTTCAAATTCTTTTTGTCAATGGCATACAGGTGCTCATAAATTTTATTCTTGAGGGGTCTTTCAGTTTTGCCCCAAAAAATGGGGCAATTTTTACATGAGCTCAAGTAAACCACCCTCTGGTGTTACAATTGAATTTATCATTGATGTAATATTTTTTGCCATTTATTGTAAAAAAGGTTACCGCATCTATATATTAGCACCAATGGCAAGCCTTACATTTAAACATCCCACAATGTGGGGGATGACATTTTAAAGTACTATTTTCCAAAAGTGTTTTTCAATTTCTTCCTTTCCTAAATACTACAAAGGGAGCCTCTCCTACATGTTGTCCAGTCAAATTATCATCTTATAAGAAGGACCAATTTTGGATAATAATTGATCTCAAAAAGGGAGCATCTATAGAAAATGTAGTTATAAAGCTCAACCTTGCTAAATCAATATCTGAGGACCCAGGTGGTTGTTTGGGGACAAGATCCCTATGGTCCCAGTCAATTCCTGATGTGTTGCAAGTATCATTCAAACTGTCCAATGAATTATCCGGACTACAAGCGCCCAAATTAGTGAAGATATTACTATCCTTGACACTAAGTAATGATTTAAAAATACCACAAACTCTTTTAGAGGAGACTTTATCTATCAGGTCATCCACTAAACTGATGGGGTAGCCATGTTCACTGAACATTTCCTTCAATAACCTGCTTTCATCTAAAAAAATCATTTTCTAAGGTCACCATTCTTGCAGCCTGTACCAGATGACCCTTAACAACTCTCCTTTTCTGGTGAAAAGGGTGGCAACTGGAAAAATGAAGGAATGCATTTGAGTATGTTGATTTTCTAAAAATTTTTGAAATAACCCCATCCAATGAGGGATGTTTAATCAATTCAACATCAAGGAAGCAAATTCATTCAGTATTGAACTCCCAGGTAAATTCAAGGAAATTTGTGTATTTAGAAATATGTTCAACAAATGCTGCAGCAGAATTCTTACTACCTCGCCAAAGGATAAAAATATCGTCTAAATAACGGGTGTACCATGCAACTTTTTCTTGGAAAGTATGATCCCTAAATAGGAATTGTTTTTCCCAGTGGGCCATCACTGTGTTGGCAAAGGTATCACCACACGGAGACCCCATGGCTACACCAGTTTTCTGTAAGCAAAATTCTCTGTTGAACAAAAAATAATTATTGCTCAAAACTAATTCCAACAAATAAATAATTAAATCTATAGAAGCACCATCCAAATGTTGTTCTAACAAAAAATCTCTGACCCATTCACAACCAAGCTCCTGAGGAATGGTAGTGTACAAATCACGGACATCAATTGTTAAAAAATTCAGGTTCCTAGAAAAAGGAAAATTATTCATGGCACCTAAAAATGCCCACAAATCCTTGCATATCTGGGTTTCATTTCTTAAAGCTTCCTTAAGTTTGACATCCACAAATTTAGCACATCCATAGGTTATAGACTGCCTCCCATCGATGATGGGATGGAAGGGAGGTTTTTCCAAATTTTTGTGAATTTTAGGTAAGCCAAATAAGGTAGGGGTGATTGGGTATGGGGATTAAAAGAAAGTTCAACAAATCAACATCAATGCGCTCCTCAATAAACAAATCATTAATGAAGCCTTTAACTTTTTGATATACTCCATTCATTTCATTGAGGGAAACCTTTACATAAGCCCTATTGGTCAACAGAGAACTCATGTTATAATTATAATCTTCGTTGTCCATAAACACCAAACCACCCCCCTTATCCGGTTTAATAATACGGATGTCAGCAAATTTTAAATCATCCAAAGCATCCTTCTCAGGTTGGGTTAGATTACACAATCTTTCATTAAGGGCTCCCTTAGTAGTCAAAAATGTTCTAAAATCATTCTCACAAATTCTATCGAATAATATTTTATTTTATTTATTTATTTTATTTTATTTTACATTTGTTGACCGGGCTAGTCTAGCTGGATATATGCCCATTTTCAGTAGAGGCCTGGGGAGAAAAGCTCCACAAAGTTAAGTACAGTAGAACAAGACAAAGAGAAAGATAGGTACAGCATCATTAATGCTTAAGACAGGGCAATTGAAAAGAGGTAGTACATGAAAATATTCAACTACATAGAAAATACACAATCATATAAAGTGGAAAAATACACAATTTTTTTTTTTTTTTTTGCAACAGACAGTGAAATGCATCCATGTTAATGAGAGGCATAGATTATAGGAAGTTTGGTGGAAGAAAAGGTAAGGGAGGTGGAAAAAGAGTTAATCAGGGTTAGTGCAAGAGCAAAGCCAGTATTTGTTGAGATACATTTTTAGCTGTGTTTTAAAAAGTGGAAGAGAGGAAAAAGAAAGGATTACTGAGGGAAGTTTATTCCATATTTTGCCAATTGAGTTGGAAAAGAGACAGCCACCTGCAGAATTATTGGGTTTGGTTATATTTATCAATAGTTTGTTGGAAGAGCATAAATGTTTCAGGTTATTGTATGGTGAGATGAGGCTAGAGAGTATAGGTGTTTTGGTTGGTTGGTATAGGATCTTATGAGCTATTATGAGTTATTGCAGTGTAAGTAAGTTCTGAAATTCAAGCCATCCTAGATTTTTTAGGTTCAGACAGTGGTGGGTTTTGTAAGGGGATCCTGTGGCAAATCGAGCAATAGTATGGAAAGATGTTGCTAATTTATTGAGGTTGTTTTTAGAGAGATTAGTGTATATGGGGGAAACATATAGAAAGGTAGAAATCAGGTGTGATCTGGCTAAGGTGGTCCTTGCTTCAGGTGAAAGGAAGGGTTTTATTCTATAAAGGGATCCAATTTTTTTATTAACTAATTTTATTGTGTTATTGATGCGAATGTCAAAGGTGAGATTATTGTCAATAGTAATACCTACTAGTTTGGTTGTTGAGTCAGGAGAGATGAGAGTGCTATCCATGGCAGAAATAGTGAAGTTTAGTGGGGTAGATCTGCGGGAAGGTGAGAATAATAGTAATTTGGTTTTCTTAGGATTAAGAAGTAGGCAGCGATTAGAGAACCGTTGTTCAGCAGTGGTAAAAGCTTTTTGAGTGATTGACTGTAGTTCAGTTTGCGACTTAGCAGTACAGATAATAGTAGAATCGTCTGCATATTGTATAAAAAGGTGGGTTGAAGATACTTGCAATTCTGAATTCTTTAGTGAGACTGGAATTGTTCCCAAATACCACATTCAAATTCAGTTTCCTACTATATGTTTTAAGGTCAATAATTGTTCTTGCTAAGTCACTTCTGGTGGAAGGGACAAAGGTTGAACCTTTGGCTAAGACCTCAATTAATAAAGGGGCAGGAACAAAGATAGAATAATTAAAAATTCTAAAGTCTTGTGCACTGTTAAATAAAATCTGAACTGGTCTCTGTTGTGTATTAATAGGACTAATATGTCCTACAGGACCAGGAGAAAGAACTACCACCTCCTCCTATTCTGTGTTTTCTTCTTCCACTGGTGTTGTTGCTGTGGGCGATTTCATTTTCCCCCCATGTTTGTTTTCCTGTGTCCCTGAAAACCCTGATTCTGATGTGAACCATTATTATTAGTGTTGTTTTGAATGTTTGCATTATTAGTGATATTCTTGTTAGCAAGCCTCTCACTCCTCCTGACCGGAGACCCTTCATCTAACAAACTATCAATCATTTGCATCGGATTATTATCTTCCACAGCAATAAAGTTATCACCAGAACCACCTAATTCACTATTAGAACCAAAGTTCACATTCACATTTACATTGGAAGGAGGTAAAGGGTACGCTCGTTCATCCCACTGGAGGGGGAATTTGAAGTTCAAAAGCCTGAACAGGGCACAAAAGAAGAACCAGAAGCCCTTGGAAAATGGTTGACTCGATCCTGCGATCCTAAGGCAGATGCTGATGTTCCAGGTGAAGAAGAATTAGATAAACCATGAGAGACTGGGTTACCAGGACTTCCAGATCCATGAGGCCAAACTGTCGCAACCTAACTGGCCAAACAGTCTACACATTGTGACAGTAGTTCTATTAATGCAGTCAGTTTACCTAGAGCACCATTGTCATTGTTAGATGAAGAATCCATAACATTAGGCGTAGAATCCATGGTATTAAAACATACTTGTGATCCAGCTGTGGAACTAACTTCCATGAACCAAACAAATAAACTGAGAAAAAATGAACAAACTGCAATAAAATGAAGGAAAAAAAGATCACACCGGATACTCAAAACAGTTCCAATTAGCGCTTTCGTTTACTAAAATGAGCAAACTTCTTCAGACAATTTTAAGACACACAAGTACACTTAAATACAATACTTATCATGCCATCATTTCCTTTAGAAAAACATCATTTCCTTTAGAAAAACATAATTTCCTTTGGAAAAACACAGCCTCATTTTAAAGTGCCAAACTCCTATAAAAAGCAAACCATATGTAAAAAAATAAATAATAAAAATCCTTACAAAAAAGGAAAATTATTCATGGCACCTAAAAATGCCCACAAATCCTTGCATATCTGGGTTAATAGAAAATAGTACTTTAAAATGTCATCCCCCACATTGTGGGATGTTTAAATGTGAGGCTTGCCGTTGGTGCCCTTTTCTACAATAAATGGCAAAAAATATTACATCAATGATAAATTCAATTGTAACACCAGAGGGGTGGTTTACTTGAGCTCATGTAAAAATTGCCCCATTTTTTTTACATGGGCAAAACTGAAAGACCCCTCAAGAATAGAATTTATGAGCACCTGTATGCCATTGACAAAAAGAATTTGAACAATGCACTTGCAAGGCATATTAATTTGTGTCCCAAACATGAATTCAAGTTCTTAGTTATTGAAAAAATTCCGGATAATTTCAGGGGTGGACCAATGGATTTGAAATTAGAGGAGAAGGAATTGATTTCGCAGTTGAAATTAAATGCCTTAATTCTGCCAGGTTTAAATGACTTTGTTTCTATTAAGAGCATCTTGAAATTAAGAGCGTTAGTTAGATAGATTTATGTTTATGCATTTTTTAATGCTTTTAACTGTATATTTGTTAAATTATACAAATGTATTTTTACATGTAAATCTTGGAAGTATTTATAAGGATTTTTATTATTTATTTTTTGACATATGGTTTGCTTTTTATAGGAGTTTGGCACTTTAAAATGAGGCTGTGTTTTTCCAAAGGAAATGTTGTGTTTCTAAAGGAAATGATGTTTTTCTAAAGGAAATAATGTCATGATAAGTATTGTATTTAAGTATACTTGTGTGTCTTAAAATTGTCTGAAGAAGTTTGCTCATTTTAGTAAACTAAAGAGCTAATTGGAACGGTTTTGAGTATCCGGTGTGGTCTTTTTTTCCTTCATTTTGTTGCATATTACTCTATACTCTTTTAACCCTGCTTACATTGTATATTGTACTACACTGTTTTAACCCTGCTTACATTGTCTATTGCACAACACTCTTTTAACCCTGCTTACACTGCATATTGTACTACACAGTTTTAACCCAGCTTACATTGTATTTTGCACTACAATTTTTTAACCATGCTTACATTTTAAATTGTACTACATTGTTTTTAACCCTGCTTACATTGTATATTGCACTACAATGTTTTAACCCTGCTTACATTGTATATTGCACTACACTCTTTAACCCTGCTTACATTGTATATTGCACTGCACTTTTTTAAACCTGCTTACATTGTATATCGCCCTACACTCTTTTAACCCTGCTTACATTGTGTATTGCACTACACTGTTTAACCCTGCTTACATTTTATATTGCACAACACTGTTTTAACCCTGCTTGCATTGTATATTGCACTACACTGTTTTAACCCTGCTTACATTGCATATTGTACTACACTGTTTTAACCCTGCTTACATTGTATATTGCACTACACTATTTTAACCCTGCTTACATTGTATATTGCAATACACTGTTTTAACCCTGCTTGCATTGTATATTGCAGGACACTGTTTTTAACCCTGCTTGCATTGTATATTGCATTACACTGTTTTAACCCTGCTTACATTGTATATTGCACTACACTGTTTTAACCCTGCTTACATTGTATATTGCACTACACTGTTTTAACCCTGCTTACATTGTATATTGCACTACACTGTTTTAACCCTGCTTACATTGTATATTGCACTACACTGTTTTAACCCTGCTTACATTGTATATTGCACTACACTGTTTTAACCCTGCTTACATTGTATATTGCACTACACTGTTTTAACCCTGCTTACATTGTATATTGCACTACACTGTTTTAACCCTGCTTACATTGTATATTGCATTAAACTGTTTTAACCCTGCTTACATTGTATATTGCACTACACTCTTTAACCCTGCTTACATTGTATATTGCATTACACTTTTTTAACCCTGCTTACATTGTATATTGCACTACACTATTTAACCCTGCTTACATTGTATATTGCACTACACTCTTTAACCCTGCTTACATTGTATATTGCATTACACTTTTTTTAACCCTGCTTACATTGTATATTGCATTACACTTTTTTAATCCTGCTTACATTGTATATTGCATTACACTTTTTTAACCCTGTTTACATTGTATATTGCATTACACTTTTTAACCCTGCTTACATTGTATATTCCACTACACTGTTTTAACCCTGCTTACATTGTATATTGCACTACACTGTTTTAACCCTGCTTACATTGTATATTGCACTACAGTGTTTTAACCCTGCTTACATTGTATATTGCACTACACTGTTTTAACCCTGCTTACATTGTATATTGCACTACACTGTTTTAACCCTGCTTACATTGTATATTGCACTACACTGTTTTAACCCTGCTTACATTGTATATTGCACTACACTGTTTTAACCCTGCTTACATTGTATATTGCACTACACTGTTTTAACCCTGCTTACATTGTATATTGCACTACACTTTTTAACCCTGCTTACATTGTATATTGCATTACACTTTTTTAACCCTGCTTACATTGTATATTGCACTACACTGTTTTAACCCTGCTTACACTGTATATTGTACTACACTGTTTTAACCCTGCTTACATTGTATATTGCATTACACTCTTTTAACCCTGCTTACATTTTATATTGCACTGCACTGTTTTAATCCTGCTTACACTGTATATTGTACTACACTGTTTTAACCCTGCTTACACAGTATCTTGCATTGCCTTCATTTAACCCTGCTTACATTGTATATTGCACTACACTGTTTTAACCCTGCTTACATTGTATATTGCACTACACTCTTTAACCCTCCTTACATTGTATATGGCACTACACTGTTTTAACCCTGCTTAAATTGCATATTGCACTACACTCTTTTAACCCTTACATCTTATACTGCACTACACTGTTTTAACCCTGCTTACATTGCACATTGTTCTATACTGTTTTACCCCTGTTTATGTTGTATTCTGCACTACAGTGCTTTAACCCTGCTTACATTGCATATTGTACTACACTGTTTAACCCTGCTTACATTGTATATTGCACTACACTGTTTTAACCCTGCTTACATTGTATATTACACTACACTGTTTTAACCCTGCTTACATTGTATATTGCACTACACTGTTTTAACCCTGCTTACATTGTATATTGCACTACACTGTTTTAACCCTGCTTACATTGTATATTGCACTACACTTTTTTAACCCTGCTTACATTGTATATTGCATTACACTTTTTTAACCCTGCTTACATTGTATATTGCACTACACTCTTTAACCCTGCTTACATTGTATATTGCATTACACTTTTTTAACCCTGCTTACATTGTATATTGCATTACACTTTTTTAACCCTGCTTACATTGTATATTGCACTACACTGTTTTTAACCCTGCTTACATTGTATATTGCACTACACTGTTTTAACCCTGCTTACATTGTATATTGCACTACACTTTTTAACCCTGCTTACATTGTATATTGCATTACACTGTTTTAACCCTGCTTACATTGTATATTGCACTACAGTGTTTTAACCCTGCTTACATTGTATATTGCACTACACTCTTTTAACCCTGCTTACATTGTATATTGCATTACACTTTTTAACCCTGCTTACATTGTATATTGCACTACACTGTTTTAACTCTGCTTACATTGTATATTGCACTATACTGTTTCAATCCTGCTTACCTTGTATATTGCACTACACTGTTTTAACCCTGCTTACATTGTATATTGCATTACACTTTTTTAACCCTGCTTACATTGTATATTGCACTACACTGTTTTAACCCTGCTTACATTGTATATTGCATTACACTGTTTTAACTCTGCTTACATTGTATATTGCACTGCACTTTTTTAAACCTGCTTACATTGTATATCGCCCTACACTATTTTAACTCTGCTTACATTGTATATTGCATTACACTTTTTTAATCCTGCTTACATTGTATATTGCATTACACTGTTTTAACCCTGCTTACATTGTATATTGCACTACACTGTTTTAACCCTGCTTACATTGTATATTGCACTACACTGTTTTAACCCTGCTTACATTGTATATTGTACTACACGTTTTTAACCCTGCTTACATCGTATATTGTACTACACTTTTTTTAACCCTGCTTACATTGTATATTGCACTACACTCTTTAACCCTGCTTACATTGTATATTGCATTACACTTTTTAACCCTGCTTACATTGTATATTGCATTACACTTTTTTTAACCCTGCTTACATTGTATATTGCATTACACTTTTTAACCCTGCTTACATTGTATATTGCACTACACTCTTTAACCCTGCTTACATTGTATATTGCATTACACTTTTTTAACCCTGCTTACATTGTATATTGCACTACACTTTTTTAACCCTGCTTACATTGTATATTGCACTACACTGTTTTAACCCTGCTTACATTGTATATTGCACTACACTGTTTTAACCCTGCTTACATTGTATATTGCACTACAGTGTTTTAACCCTGCTTACATTGTATATTGCACTACAGTGTTTTAACCCTGCTTACATTGTATATTGCACTACACTGTTTTAACCCTGCTTACATTGTATATTGCACTACACTGTTTTAACCCTGCTTACATTGTATATTGCACTACAGTGTTTTAACCCTGCTTACATTGTATATTGCACTACACTGTTTTAACCCTGCTTACATTGTATATTGCACTACACTGTTTTAACCCTGCTTACATTGTATATTGTGCTACACTGTTTTAACCCTGCTTACATTGTATATTGCACTACACTCTTTAACCCTGCTTACATTGTATATTGCATTACACTCTTTAACCCTGCTTACATTGTATATTGCACTACACTCTTTAACCCTGCTTACATTGTATATTGCATTACACTTTTTAACCCTGCTTACATTGTATATTGCACTACACTCTTTAACCCTGCTTGTATTGTATATTGCATTACACTTTTTTAACCCTGCTTACATTGTATATTGCATTACACTTTTTTAACCCTGCTTACATTGTATATTGCATTACACTTTTTTAACCCTGCTTACATTGTATATTGCATTTCACTTTTTTCACCCTGCTTACATTGTATATTGCACTGCACTGTTTTAATCCTGCTTAGACTGTATATTGTAGTACACTGTTTTAGCCCTGCTTACATTATATATTGTCCTGCAAGTTTTTAACCCTGCTTACATCGTATATTGTACTACACTTTTTTTAACCCTGCTTACATTGTATATTGCACTACACTGTTTTAACCCTGCTTACATTGTATATTGCACTACACTGTTTTAACCCTGCTTACATTGTATATTGCACTACAGTGTTTTAACCCTGCTTACATTGTATGTTGCACTACACAGTTTTAACCCTGCTTACATTGTATATTGCACTACACTGTTTTAATCCTGTTTATGCTGCATATTGTGCTACACTATTTTAACCCTTCTTACATTGTATATTGCACTACACTCTTTAACCCTGCTTACATTGTATATTGCATTACACTTTTTTAACCCTGCTTACATTGTATATTGCACTACACTCTTTAACCCTGCTTACATTGTATATTGCACTACACTCTTTAACCCTGCTTACATTGTATATTGCATTACACTTTTTTAACCCTGCTTACATTGTATATTGCACTACACTATTTAACCCTGCTTACATTGTATATTGCATTACACTTTTTTAACCCTGCTTACATTGTATATTGCACTACACTGTTTTAACCCTGCTTACATTGTATATTGCACTACACTGTTTTAACCCTGCTTACATTGTATATTGCACTACACTGTTTTAACCCTGCTTACATTGTATATTGCACTACAGTGTTTTAACCCTGCTTACATTGTATATTGCACTACAGTGTTTTAACCCTGCTTACATTGTATATTGCACTACACTGTTTTAACCCTGCTTACATTGTATATTGCACTACACTGTTTTAACCCTGCTTACATTGTATATTGCACTACAGTGTTTTAACCCTGCTTACATTGTATATTGCACTACACTGTTTTAACCCTGCTTACATTGTATATTGCACTACACTGTTTTAATCCTGTTTATGCTGCATATTGTGCTACACTGTTTTAACCCTGCTTACATTGTATATTGCACTACACTCTTTAACCCTGCGTACATTGTATATTGCATTACACTTTTTTAACCCTGCTTACATTGTATATTGCACTACACTCTTTAACCCTGCTTACATTGTATATTGCATTACACTTTTTTAACCCTGCTTACATTGTATATTGCACTACACTCTTTAACCCTGCTTGTATTGTATATTGCATTACACTTTTTTAACCCTGCTTACATTGTATATTGCATTACACTTTTTTAACCCTGCTTACATTGTATATTGCATTACACTTTTTTAACCCTGCTTACATTGTATATTGCATTACACTTTTTTAACCCTGCTTACATTGTATATTGCACTGCACTGTTTTAATCCTGCTTAGACTGTATATTGTAGTACACTGTTTTAGCCCTGCTTACATTATATAGTGTCCTACACGGTTTTAACCCTGCTTACATTGTATATTGCACTACACTGTTTTAACCCTGCTTACATTGTATATTGCACTACACTGTTTTAACCCTGCTTACATTGTATATTGCACTACACTGTTTTAACCCTGCTTACATTGTATATTGCACTACAGTGTTTAACCCTGCTTACATTGTATGTTGCACTACACAGTTTTAACCCTGCTTACATTGTATATTGCACTATACTGTTTTATCCTGTTTATGCTGCATATTGTGCTACACTATTTTAACCCTTCTTACATTGTATATTGCACTACACTCTTTAACCCTGCTTACATTGTATATTGCATTACACTTTTTTAACCCTGCTTACATTGTATATTGCATTACACTATTTTAACCCTGCTTACATTGTATATTACATTACACTTTTTTAACCCTGCTTACATTGTATATTGCCTTACACTTTTTTAACCCTGCTTAGAGTGTATATTGCACTGCACTGTTTTAATCCTGCTTAGACTGTATATTGTAGTACATTGTTTTAGCCCTGCTTACATTACATAGTGTCCTACATGTTTTTAACCCTGCTTACATTGTATATTCCACTACACTGTTTTAACCCTGCTTGCATTGTATATTGCACTACACTGTTTTAACCCTGCTTACATTGTATATTGCACTACACTGTTTTAACCCTGCTACATTGTATATTGCACTACACTGTTTTAACCCTGCTTACACTGTATATTGCACTACACTGTTTTAATCCTGCTTACATTGTATATTGCAATACACTGTTTTAATTCTGTTTATGCTGCATATTTTGCTACACTGTTTTAACCCTGCTTACATTGTATATTGCACTACACTCTTTAACCCTGCTTACATTGTATATTGCATTACACTTTTTTAACCCTGCTTACATTGTATATTGCATTACACTTTTTTAACCCTGCTTACATTGTATATTGCATTACACTTTTTTAACCCTGCATACATTGTATATTGCATTACACTTTTTTAACCCTGCTTACATTGTATATTGCATTACACTTTTTTAACCCTGCTTACATTGCATATTGCATTACACTTTTTAAACTCTGCTTACATTGTATATTGCATTACACTTTTTTAACCCTGTTTACATTGTATATTGCACTGCACTGTTTTAATCCTGCTTAGACTGTATATTGTAGTACACTGTTTTAGCCCTGCTTACATTATATAGTGTCCTACACGTTTTATCCCTGTTTACTATGTATATTCCACTACACTGTTTTAACTCTGCTTGCATTGTCTATTGTACTACACTGTTTTAACCCTGCTTACATTTTATATTTTTCTACACTGTTTTAACCCTGCTTACATTGTATATTGCACTACACTGTTTTAACTTTGCTTACATTGTATATTGCACTACACTGTTTTAACCCTGCTTACATTGTATATTGCACTACACTGTTTTAATCCTGTTTATGCTGCATATTGTGCTACACTGTTTTAACCCTGTTTGTGTTGTATTCTTCTTAAACTGTAGACTGCACTACACTGTTTTAAACTTGCTTATGTTGTGGATCCCATGGCAGCAGTGTGATCCTTACCTATCTTCCTTCTTTTGTCCCCATTATTATTGTCTACCTTGCCTACTGCACTGTATATTAGCATGCCATATCATGTTTTCCAAGCCTGCTCTCTTTGTAATATCAATGTCGGCATATTAGTGTGCTGTATTGTGTGATGTAAGCCTGCACATGTGTGTATGCACTGCTATCTTGGTTCACATTATTGTATGCTGTGTCCTCCTTTTTATGACTATTCTTGTTTTTCTTATTAAATTCTTGCTCGGGTTTAGTAACATAATATGCATCTTGCTTGCTATAGCTGTACAGTTTGTATCTTCACTTCCATTTAACTCTGGCTTTTATAATCCCAGATCTTTGCCTTAAGATGCCTTTACTTCATCTGTAGGCAGCCTTATAGCACTAGGAACTTTCAGGCAATATGGCAACTGCCTTGTGCACTAACAATGCACTACTGTTCCCTAATATTTTACTTGTGAGACCCATCTATTTTGCATGCTAAACTTTTACAGCTATTCTTGTCAGCAAACAGCACACTCCCTCATCAATTCAAGCCAGCAATATTCTGAAGTTCTGATGCATATCCTGCCTTTGCCTTATAAGTACTGTACTAGTCGATCTGGATCTTAGTCATATACCCATACCGCACCCACTATTTCTTCCACAAACATGGATCACCCATACTGCAACTCTAGGGTCCTTGATGCTATCAGAGTGTCACCCACTATGGCAATATAGTAGTTTTTGATGCTTGCACTGTGAGAGACATTCCACTCACCACCACGAATAGACATTGGTCAGCTGTCTCTCAGGTGTTAAGATTCTTAATATCACTGTACATTACTTAGATTCCCCCCATCCAAAGTGTGCAGAAGACCTGGTCATTATCCATGATGGAGTGGGAGACCTTAGATGTTGAAACATTGGTTTAGATGAAACTAGAAATGACTGAGCTCCTAAAATACACGTCTAAGGCTAGGAAGAAGCTGTTGTTTGTTTGTTTGTTTGTTTTGGAAGAAGCTAGTCTTTAGCAACAATTTGTTTTCTACAAGGATGATGTCATGTGACTCAAACGAAATACAATTATGTCATTAATTGGCGTTGTTCTGTGGTGATTCAGTGTGTGTGTCAGCATGGGAGGTTGATGTTAGGACATTTTCTATATCGTAGTGCCTTCTACGCAGAGGTGGTCTTCTACTTTTCCAGCTTGATTATTTATTTTTTGACATTTGATTCCTGGGTGGGTGAGGCCCAGGGAGAAAAGCTAGAAAAGTTTTGCAAAAACATTTTAAGAACAATATTTTACAGTTTTCAAAAGTAATACAAAGCATTTATAATTTAAATAATTATATCATATTAGACATAATGTGAAATCTTTGGTTAGTGGCTGCAACCTATAAGACAATGATTTAATATTTAGAGAAATTTTAGCCACTTTATAGAGAAAATAAAGGTAAGTTAGTATTATACAAGCAGGAATTGCAATATGAAGTGGTAGAAAAAAACAAGAGTTATGGCATATTTTGAAAGAGAGTCAGGAGAGAAACTGACAGAAGTAAGGAAGTGAGTGAAGAAGGGAGAGTAAGGAGGTGTAAGGTACGAATAGGTATTTGTTCACATTTAGGGGTATAGTTTATTCTGAGATTGAGAAAGAACAGAGCCAAATTTTGGCTAGAACGTCTTTCAGAATGCTTTTAAAGGACCAGAGGGAGGGTATTGACCTGATGGATACAGGTAAGCAGTTCCAGGCCTTAGCAGCATGGTACAGACAATGCCCAGCAGATTTGATAGGTTTGTGGACTGAGAGAAGTTTTGCATCACTGGATCATAATGATAGAATGGGAACATAGAATACTCGGAGGCTCTAAATAAAAATCTGCCTAAGCAGCAGAGACCTCCATAGCAGACACCCAAGCAACCACTACCCCAAAACAAAACATGTGCAACACATAGCTCACAAAGCCAGTGTGCCAAACAGTCACAGCCCTTAAGGCTAAACAACACACCTGATACACTTGTAATAGGTGACTCTATCATCAGGCACACTGACGTCCTGTTCATCAGGCTGAACAAGGAGAAGGTCACGGTGAGCTGCCTGTCGGGTGCTAGGATCCGCCACATAACACAAGCACTCAGGTCACTCCAAGGCAAGTACAAATATGACTCAGTCATTGTCCATGCTGGTGTGAATGACCTGAGACGTACCTCCCTGGACTACATGAAAAGAGACATAGATGAGCTCTCTGAGCATGTGGCCCAGGCCGGTATGACCCTGACCTTGAGTAGCATCTTACCCTCACCAAGAATGATGCCACAATATGAAGACAAGATGATCAATTTCAGCAATTGGCTTAAGTATTTGTGTCATTTAAAGGGGATCCAATGCCTGTCGACAGGCCACGATGCTTCGCTAGGTACAGCTTGCACCTGTCACCCCTGGGCTTTTGGATATTGGCAAAGGCTCTTGCTACCCCCATAGTGCCTTTTTTAGGCAAGGCTCAAAAGACAAACCCACCTCCATAGGTATCACAAGGGATAAAAAACTAAGAGTAATGCTACTCAACGCCAGAAGTCTAAACCTCAAGATGCATGCACTTGAAACTCTCCTTAGCATGGAGAACATCGATATCTGTGCAGTAACAGAAACCTGGCTCAAGGCTCCTGAGAGCACCCCAGCACTACCAGGTTATACCTCATACCATGCTTTTTGGCCCCAAAACTTAGACTGAACCAGAAAAGGAGGGGGGGTATCAATATTCGTCAAAGATACCCACACCTCCAGGTTGGTGGCACAGCACGAAGCATCAGAGACTATCCATGTGCAACTAACAGAGGGTAAAACTGCCTTCCAGTTTATAGTGTGCTAAAGACCACCCTCCCAAACCCAGGAACCCCACTCGGCCTTTCTGAGAACACTGGAAAATATGAAGGTCTCTCCAAACACCATTATATTGGGTGACTTCAACTACCCAAACATGGGCTGGGAGCATTAATCTAGCTCCAACACCCTAGCTCAAAGGTTCCTAGAATTTATAAAGTCAAATGCTATGGAACAACTTGTTACCACTCCCACAAGAGGGGAAAACATACTGGACCTGATCATCACCAACATGGGGACTCTATGCTCCAGACCAGAAGTGTATTACTCACTGGTAAGATCAGACCATAAACTAATCTCACTGGATATTCACATCCCGACCCCACTCCCTGCCCAGAAAACCACAGTGAAAACTTCTCTAAAGCAAATTTCACACTCCTCAAAACCGAGGTAGAATCCTTCAAAGCCCCCGGGCCTGTGGAAAATACAGCCCAGACCACAGAATCCTTTATAAATGCATTCTATGAACACCTTCAGGAATGCATGGATCATGCAATCCCAAATAAAACCAAGACCCAATCCTCCAAAGGCAGACGTCCTGTCTGGTGGACCCCAGCCATAAACAAACTATACAATAGAAGGAGGAAGCTACTACATGATAGAGCAAAATCCCAAAAAGGGAAGGCATCTCTGATCAGTGTTAGCAAAAACTACGGGCACTCATAAAATCGTCTAAGGCCAGCTTCGAGAGAAAAATTGCACAGGACACTAAGGATAATCACAAGGCTTTCTTTAGTTATGTTAGGAACCTGGGTGGGAATTCCCAGATATGCTCAGAATTAGTCCAAAATGACAAAAAATACACTGAACCCACAGACATTGCCAACATCCTAGCTGACAGGTTCAGTGCAAACTTCTCCCCCTCCTCACCAAAAGAGCAAATATCTATCCCAGCAGAGTGCTGCCCCCCTGACATCTCAGATGCTCAAGTAAGAGCCGCCTCTCCAAAGCAAAAGCACAGCATCAATGGGACCAGACAGTGTCCCGGCTGCCCCTACATGAACTCCAAGAAGAGCTAAACCCAAACATAAAACTACTGTTCAATCTCAGCCTTACCACAGGATATGTACCCAAAGAGTGGTGTACAGCAACAGTGGTCACTCTCCACAAAGGTGGTGCCTCAACGGATCCTGGAAACTATCGCCCCGTAAGCCTGACTAGCTTAGTCTCAAAGCTATGGAAAGGATCATCATGGACCTCATAAAAAAGATATTGGGGACCTACAGACACTGGATCCTACCCAGTTCGGCTTTGTTAAGGGCAGATCCTGCCTCTTAAACCTGGTTGATTTCTTTGAAACAGTCACCAAGGCCATTGACGAGGGAAAGGTGGTCCTCACAGCCTACCTGGACTTCGCAAAAGCCTTCGATACAATACCCCACTCGGGCATTATAGATAAGCTCATCAGCTTAAATATAAACCCCTATGTCACTAGATGGGTTGCAAACTGGCTCAAGGACAGAACCCACATGGTTAGAATTGCTGGAGCCATGTCAGACTCCAAACCAGTTACAAGTGGCGTCCCACAAGGCTCAGTCCATTGGACCTCTCCTGTACGGTATATATTTCTCGGAGGTACAGGCCAACACGGAAGGACTGTGGCTGACCAAGTTCTCAGATGACTGCAAACTGGGTGCTATAATCGACTCTCCGGCCAACACAAGCATCCTCCAAAGGGGCCTCATAGAAACAGACAACTGGTGCCAGAGCCATGGGTTCAAGCTAAACGTCAAAAAGTGTATAGTCATCCCCTTTGGCAAAAACAAAGTGCCCACAAATTACCACATAGGTGGTAATCCATTAAGTACAGAAGAAGTAATTAGGGACCTGGGGACCTAAGTTGATAGCAATCTCTCATTTGACAACCATGTGGCCAAAGTGGTTAGAAAAACATTTTATATAGCCCACCTAATCATGAAGGGATTCACATCTAGATCAGTAGAGGTCATCGTGCCTCTTTACTCATCCCTCATCAGGCCCATAATTGAGTACAATGCCCCTTTTGGGATGTACCTTACCAGACACCTGCAGCAACTGGAAAGACCCCAAAAGTACCTCACCAAGAGGATCAAAGGACTCAAACAGATGCCATATGCTGCCCAGTTAAAGAAACTCCAGCTCTACTCAGTGGCATACCGCCTGCTCAGAGGCGATCTGTGCCTGACGTATAAAGCCATGTCCAACCCGGAATTAATGGAAATGCTGCACTTCAGAAAATCCAAATCCCATCGAGCTACGCACTCGAGAGACTTGAACCTCAGCACTGAAATAAATAGGACATGCTGGAGGTACAGATTCATAACCCAGAGGCTCCCTTCACTCTGGAATAAAATCCCAGTCCAGGTTAGGCAGAGTCCCTCATTGACTCTCTTCAAGAGGAATCTTGATGAGTGGATGGGGGATCGTAGGTTTACCCCGGGTATCACTTCTGTGTCACTGTTAGACAAAGGCACAGTATACTAACCTCGAAAAAGGGCATAGCAAAATTAATTTAAAATGGGTGGTGAAAGCCAAACACACTCTGGCTGGGCTTATAAATGCCCTAGGGCAGATAGCCTAGTATGAACCTATGAACCTATAATAGTATTCAGTTTCAGACAAGAAGATGGATGCTGACTAATTTCATAGGTGGTAAGAAGCTATATATATTCCAGTTGATAAGGTAGTTCTAATTGATTTAGCCTTTGTAGTGCTATACACTGGTGGGTTCTGAAAGCGGTATTTGCTGCAAATTTAGCCACTTTATCATAACGTTGTTCAAGTTTTAAAATTCCTAAAAGTTAGTAAGGATAGGAGTGCCATAAAGTAGTGAGGGAAGGGGCAAGCAGTGGTAAGTGTAGTCTTAGTTGCATTGGTGAGACAGTTTTGGGTTCTGTAAAGCTTCCTTAGGTTTTGGTGAGGTTTTTTTTATGCAATTTTGTACATGCAGGTCAAACTTAAGATTATCATCCCTAATAATTTGCTATGAGAAGTGACTTCAATGGTTGTAGTATTAAGAGAGAATATTTATTTTTTTTTTTCATGAGAGAGAATTAGGGGAAAAGTTGTTTTTTTTTGGGAGGGGGGTTGATCAGGAGTTGTAAGGTACAAAGCCATGTTTCAGTAGTTCATAGGTTCATAGGTTCATAGGTTGGTACTAGGCTATCAGCCCTAAGGCCTATGCAAGCCTAGCCATAACAATTCCTTGGAAATTTTTTCCCACAATATTTATTTCTCTGGGCCCCAGGGTGACTGACAAATGATCCCCGGGGTGAATTTCCTTTCTCCCATCCAATTATCAAGGTTCCTTTTGAAGAGGGCCAATGAGGTGCTCTGCTTGTCATGTATGGGCAGTCTATTCCAGAGTATGGGGAGTCTCTGGGTCAGGAACCTATCCCTCCAGCATGTTTTGTTCAATGTGATGATAAGGTTTAGATCCCTGGAGCGTGTGGCTCTGAGTGATTGGGATTTCTTTAAGTGGAGCATGTCCAACAGCTCAGGGTTTGACATGGCCTTGTATGTTAAGCAGAGATTGTCTCTGAGTAGACGATATGCCACAGAGTATAGCTGGAGTTTTTTTAGATGGTCAGCATATGGCATCTGCTTTAGGCCTGTGATTCTTTTAGTGAGGTATTTCTGTGGCCTTTCCAGCTGTTGCAGATGTCTTGTGAGGTACATCCCAAATGGGGCATTATACTGTATAATGGGTCTAATGAGGGATAAGTACAGTGGGACAATGACCTCCTTTTTTCTGGATGAAAAGCCCTTAGTGATGAGGTGTGCCACGAAGAAGGATTTCCTGACTGTTTTGGCGATGTAGTTATCGAACGTGAGACCCCTGTCCACTTGTGTCCCTAAGTCTCTCATCACACTTTCAATGTTAAGTGTCCTGCCACCTATGTGGTAGTTCATGGGTACACGTTTTTTTCCAAAGGGGATGACTATACATTTCTTGGCATTAAGCTTGAGCCCATTGCTCTGGCACCAGGCATATGTTTCTGTAAGGCCCTTTTGTAGAATATCCACATCATTTGGGGATTCAATAATGGCTCCCAGTTTGCAGTCATCTGCAAACTTTGTTAGCCAGAGTCCCTTAATGTTGGCCTGTACTTCAGAGAAGTAGATGCCAAACAAGAGTGGTCCCAGGACTGAACCCTGAGGTACTCCACCTGTCACTTATCTGGAGCTTTATTTGGAGTCGGCTACTTTTACAGTCTGGGTTCTGTCAGTAAGCCAGTTGGCAACCCATCGAGTGATGTAGGCATTTATGCCCAGCTTAGTAAGGTTATCTATGATTCCAGAGTGGGGGATGGTGTCGAAGCCCTTGGCAAGGTCCAGATAGGCTGTGTGGACCTCCTTACCCTCGTCCACAGCTCTGGACACCAATTTGAAGAAGTCAATCAGATTCTGGAGACAAGATTGGCCCTTCACAAATCCAAACTGGGTGGGGTCCAGTGTCTAGAGGTTGCCAATGTCTTTGTTTATAAGTTCCATGATAATGCGTTCCATGCCCTTGCAGATCAGACTTGTCAGACTGATGGGATGGTAGTTCCCGGGATCCAACGTGGATCCTCCCTTGTGGAGCGGGATAACTGTAGCTGTGCACCACACAGTGGGCACGAAGCCTGAAGTGAGGCTATGATTAAACATGACACTTAGGTGGGGTGCCAGTTCATTTTGTAGTTCATGTAGTACACAGCCTGGGATGTCATCTGGTCCCATGGATGCTGTATTCTTAGCTTTGGAGAGTGCTGTTTCTACCTGTGTGGCTGTGATTATCAGAATTTGGCAATCTTTTGATATTAAGATGGGCCCTTTAGGGGGTGAGAGGGGAGTGAAGTTGACACTAAATCGATCTGCCAGGATATTGGCAATATCCTTGGGATCAGTATATTTAATGCCATTCTGTTGTAGTTCAGAGCAGATCTGAGCATTACCATTTAGATTCTTGACATAACTATAGAATGCCTTGTGGTTGTCTTTGGAACCTTTGGAAATTTTATTTTCATAACTAGCTTTTGAGGATTTTATGAGGGATCTCAGCTTCTTACTGAGGCTGGTGAGGGAGGTTTTTGCATCCTGGGATTTTCCTCTTTTCTACAACAGTTTCTTCCTTCTGTTGTATAGTTTGTTTATAGCAGGTGACCACCAGATTGGCTTCCTTTTTTTGGAGAAGAGCATATTGGTTCTGTTTGGGATGGCACGATTCATGCATGAGTGGATGTGCTCATACAGTGCCTTAGTGTAGGATTCTGCAGTCGAACTTCCAGATCTTGTCTGCGTGGGTGTTGTCAAGTTTGTCACTTCTGACTTCAGTAGCATGAAGTTAGCTTTGGAGAAGTTTTTTAAGGAGGTTTCCTTACTGTGGGGTAGGGGTGGGATGTGGATGTCAAGGGTGATTTGCTTATGGTCAGACCTGACCAATGAGGGGGTGACCACTGGTGAGAAGCATCTATCTCCCATGTTGGTAATGACCAGGTCTAGGATATTGGAGTCCCTGGTGGGACAATGGATTAGTTGATCCAGTGCATTGGAATTTATGAATTCCAAGAACCGTTGGGAAAAGGAGTTAGTACCCGAGTAGTTTTCCCAATTAATGGCAGGGTAGTTGAAATCACCTAGTATTAGGGTGTCTGGTTATATCTTAATATTTTCCAGTATGTTTAGGAAGGTGTAGTGAGAATCTTGGAGTATGATGGGGGATCTGTAGCAAGCTACAATTTGGATTGCAGTCTTACCTAGTATTAGTTGCACCTGGAGAATTTCAGATGCATTGTGTTGGGCAACTAGCCTGGAGGTGTGAATATCCTTGGTGAATATGGACACTCCTCCACCTTTAGGGTTTCGGTCTTGGTTTTGTGGCTGAAAAGTGTGGTAAGAATTGTAGCCTGGTATGCAGGGATGCTCTCTGGAGCCTTGAACCAGGTCTCAGTCACTGCACAGATATCGATGTTCTCCATTTTTAGGAGTGCCTCGAGAGAGTGCATTTTGAGGCTTAGACTTCTAGCATTGAGTAGCATTACCTTCAGATTTTGCATGCTTGTATCTGTTACGGTGGTGGTTTTATCCTTTGAACCTTGCCTAAAAAAGGCACTATAGGGGTGGCAAGAGCTTTAGCCAGTAACCTGAATCCCAGGGGTGACAGATGCAGACCATCTCTGGCAAAGCATCGTGGTTTGTCGATCATGTCTTCCCAAGCAGACAAATACTGGATCCCCTTTGAATGACACCAGAAGCTTAGCCACTTGTTGAAGTCAATCATTTTGTCCTTATAGTGTGGTATCATTCTGGGCAAAGGCAGGATGCTACTCAGGGCTAGGGTCATACCTGCCTGGGTCACATGATCCAAGAGCTCTTCCATGTCTCTTTTCATGTAGTCCAGGGAGGTATGTCTCAAGTCATTTATTCCAGCATGGACAATGACAGAGTCGTATTTGTACTTGTTGTGGAGTGACTTGAGTGCATGCGTTATGTGGCGGATCCTGGCACCTGACAGGCAGCTGACTGTAATTTTCTCCTTGTTTAGCCTGGTGAGTGGGACATCAGTGTGCCTGACTATAGAGTGACCTATGACTAAAGTGTTGGGTACATTGTCTTGCCTTAGGGGCTGTTGTTGGGTGGCACACTGATGTTGTGAGCTATGTGTCACTTTGTCAAGTTGTTAAAACTTCCTGAGTAATTTTTTTGGAGCTGTGCCAGGTTGAGTCATCTTAGTACTGTATTAAGGAGGCCTGCTGCATGGATCTGTGGGAGGTGTTGGTGACAATGATAAAGAGTAGGTAACCAAGGATAGAGCCTTGTGGTACACCAGTGGTGATTGGTAGAGCCTTGTGGTACACCAGTGGTGATTGGTAGAGCCTTGTGGCACACCAGTGGTGATTGGTAGAGCCTTGTGGTACACCAGTGGTGATTGGTAGAGCCTTGAGGTACACCAGTGGTGATTGGTAGGGCCTTGTGGTACACCAGTGGTGATTGGTAGAGCCTTGTGGTACACCAGTGGTGATTGGTAGAGCCTTGTGGTACACCAGTGGTGATTGGTAGAGCCTTGTGGCACACCAGTGGTGATTGGTAGAGCCTTGTGGTACACCAGTGGGATTGGCAGAGCCTTGTGGTACACCAGTGTTGATTGGGAGGTATGGAAAGAGGGAGTTGTACCACTTTACCAACTGATACCTCTTGGATAGGTAGCTTTTGAACCACAGATGGGTTGGCCGAGAAAGACATCTGAATTAGAAGTTTGCTGAGAGAAACTGTGTTGAAGGCTTTAGACAAGTCTAGAATTAAGGAGGAAGTTAGTTTGCCATTATTTCTAGCTTTATTGACAATAGCTATATAGGTTAGAAGTACAGAGTTAGTACTATGGGAAGGATGGAAGCTGTGTTTTGCAGGGGATAGGAGTTTCTCCTGCAGGCGAAAGTATAGCAATTGTTTTTGAATACATTTTTCAAGTATTTTAGAGTGGAGGGATGTGATTCCTATAGGTCTAACGTTAGTGATGTTAATTTCCTCCTTCATGTAGAGGGATGATATGTGAGTTTTTCCATGTACAGGGAATGTGGGATTCCTGGACTAACCTATTTATAAGGACTGAGACAGGGCAGGCAATGTTATCGGTTGCTATTTTAAGGTACTTGCTTGAAAGGTCATCAGCTGAATTAGAGCATGGTATGACTGTATGGTACAGATGAATTACCATGGCAGGGCTAGCCATCCAGTAGTGTAAACCTCAGCTCTAGATAATTGTCACTGCTGAAGTGACACCCTGACCACATGTGCAAAAATAGAAAAAGGGCTTATGGATGGATGGATGGATGGATGAGTTTATTTAAGAATAGTTTTATATAGAATGTGGACACAAGTTTGAAGGTGAAAGTGGACGTGGTGATATGTGGCTGTTGAGCAGGGCTGGAATAAGACATTGGGGATTCCTTGATTAGGGAGTCTACACTATCTACAATATAAGAGTTGAATTCTATTGCAGTATTGAGTGGTGAGTTATTGAGAGAGGGGTTGGGTTGAATTTTTGTCTGGTATTTAATATTTCTTTATTGGCTCACCAGAATTTTTAAGGGTTGCCTTTAATATTGCTCTGATGTTGTAGTATATATTTGTCTTCATTTATTTGCTTTTAGGTTTGTAGATTAGTACTAGCTAACTGCCCATGTGGACCATTTAAAGCTTAGCCAATTATCCCTGATGGACCTGAATGCTCAACGCTAGAAGTCTAAATCTCAAAATGCACCCAGTCGAAGCACTCCTTAAAATGGCGAACATCGACATTTGTGCTGTAACAGAGACCTGGTTAAAGGCAGCAGAAAGAACCCCTGCACTACCAGGCTATAACTCATTCCACACCTTTCAGCCCAGAACTTGGACCGAAACTTCAAAGGCGGTTTTGGATGGTCTAATGGTTAAGGTGTTTGCCTTACAAACACAAGGTATAGGGTTTGAGTCTCACAAGAAATAATTGGCTAGGCTTACAATGGCTTGCAAGAGCAGTTAGCCTAGTATGAACCTATGGATGCGCACATCTCCAGACTGGTAGCCCAACATAATGCATCTGAGATACTTCAGGGGTAGTTAACACTGGATAAGACAGTGATTCAGGTTGTACCCTGCTATAGGTCCCTAACCATGTCCCAAGACTCACACTCCACATTCCTAAGCACCCTGGAGAATATTAGGGTCCAACCTAACAGTCTCATACTGGGCGACTTTAACTAAACCTCCATTAACTGGGAAAACTACTCATGTACTAATACACTTGCCCAATGCTTTCTGGAATTCATTAATTCCAATGCTCTGGACCAACTCGTTCTTACCCCCACTAGAGGTAGCAACATTCTTGACCTGGTCATTACTAACAAGGGCAACCGTTGCTCTACACCAATAGTCAAATCCTTCCTGGTTAGATCCAACCACAAACTAATCACCTTGGAAATCCACATCCCCCCCAAAAGGTAACCACCATGAAAAACTTCTCCAAAGCTAAGTTTGGGCTCCTAAAAACAGAGGTGGTTAACTTCACGGCACCCATGCAAATGGAGAATAGTTGCATGACCGCCAAATCATACACCAATGCACTGTACAAACACGTACACAAATGCATGGCTTTCACCATACCCAATAGAACTAAGACACTCTCCTAAAAAAAAAGAATCCAATCTGGTGGTCCCCTGCCATAAACAAACTCTACAACAGAAGGAGTAAACTGATGCTGAATAAGGTGAAGTCCCAAGACTGGAAAAACTCCCTTATCAGCCTCAACAAAAGGTTGAAATCCCTCATCAAATCCTCTAAAGCTAGCTATGAAAACAGAATTGCAGCAGATAGTAAAGACAACCACAAGGCCTTCTATAGTTATGTAAATAATCTCCACAGCAATACCTAGATTTGCTCTGAAGTGCTGCACAATGGTACCTGCTATACCGAGCCAACAGATATTGCCAATATACTGACAAACAGATTCAGTGCTAACTTTACCCTGCTCACCCCCCCCCCAAGGACCAATCACAATACCAGTAGATTGCCAAGCACCCTGTATTACTGCTGCACAGGTTAAAACAGCACTGTCCAAGGCCAAGAATACAGCTTCTATGGGACCTGACAATATCCCTTAGTGTATTCTACATGAACTATAGAGTGAACTGGCACCTCACCTGCATGCCCTGTTCAATCACAGCCTCACCTCAGGCTTTGTCCCTATTGAATGACACACTTTCCACAAAGGAGGAGCAACTACAGACACTGGGAATTATCACCCAATTAGCCTGATGAGTCTGATATGCAAAGCTATGGAATGCATCATTATGGACCTAATAAACAAGGATATAGGGAATCTCCAAACTCTGGATCCCACACAGTTTGATTTTGTGAAGGGCAGATCATGCCTGCTCAACTTGGTTGACTTCTTTGAGTCAGTCACCAGAGCTGTGGATGAAGGCAAGGTGGTTCATACACCATACCTTGATCTAGCCAAGGCCTTTGATACCATTCCCCACTCAGAAATCATAGAAAAACTCACTAAGCTAGGCATCAACCCCAATATCACTAGGTGGGTTGCAAACTGGCTCACAGATAGAACCCACAGTGTGAAAGTAGCTGACTCCAAGTCAGAATGCCGACCAGTCATGAGTGGAGTCCCACAGGGTTCAGTCCTGGGTCCTCTCTTTTTTGGTATCTACTTCTCTGAAGTCCAGGCCAACAAGAAGGGACTCTGGCTGACAAAGTTTGCAGATGATTGCAAGTTGAGAGCTATTATTAACTCCCCAAGTGATGCTGACATCCTAGAGAAAGGCCTCACTGAGACCAATGACTGGTGTCAGAACCATGGCCTTAAGCTCAATGCCAAAAAATGTGTCATCATCCCCCTTGGGAAAAACCCAGTTCCCTTGAATTACCACATTGATAGTAGTCCACTGAACACAGAAGGTGTTATAAGAGATCTGGGAACACAGGTTGACAGCAACCTCTCTTTTGACCACCACATTGCCACTGTGGTCAGAAAGTCCTTCTATGTGGCACATCACATTACTAAGGGTTTTGCATCCAGGAAGAAAGAGGTCATTGTCTCCCTCTACTCTTCCCTCATTAGGCCAGTCATTGAGTACAATGCCCTATTTGGCATGTACCTCAATAGACACATGCAACAACTGGAGAGGCCACAAAAGTACCTCACAAAGAGGATCCTGGGCCTTAAACACTTGTCCTATATGGACAGACTCAAAAAACTCCAACTATTCTCTGTCTCATATCACCTACTTAGAGGCAATCTCTGCTTGACTTACAAGGCAATGTTTGACCCAGCTCTGTTAGAAATGTTACATCTAAAGAAATCCCAATCCCTCCACACCACACGCTCCAGGGACCTCAACCTCATTACCACAATCAACAGAACATGCTGGAGGGACAGGTTCATAACCCAGAGACTGCCCATGCTATGGAATAGACTTCCCATACATGTCAAGCAGAGCACCTCACTGGTCCTCTTCAAGAGAAATTTTTATGAGTGGATATAAAATAGAAAATTCACCCCGAGGATTACTCCAGTGGCTCTACTCGACAGAGGCACTTGGAACTAAGGTCAGGTGGCATGATGCCAGGGTAATCCTATGGGCTAGGCTTGTAAAGGCTCCAGGGCCATTAGCCTAGTACACACCTATGAACCTATGAAAACCTGTATTTTATGTTTGTAAGGTAAAACCATTATGCCAACTGCCCCACGTACATTCATAGCTAATTACTAGGCTATCCACATACGTTCATAGCTAATTACTAGGCCACCCACGTACGTTCATAGCTAATTACTAGGCTAGTTTTCTTAATAGGCCATTCTAAGCCTAGCCAATTTTCCTTCCAGAGGTAATAGTGTACCTTGTGTCTGTGAGTCAAACACCTTAACACTTATCTCAATCCCCAGTCTTTGAGAACAGTTGCAGAGCATTCTGAAGTTGTCAAGATATTGTAGTGTTTATATTTTTACCATTCTGTTCATGTTTTTTTTTCTATCCTGCATTAGCATTCTACCCTTTTTTGACAGCCAAATTGCATTATTAGTTTTGATTCTCATTCTTCTAGGAGGTGCAAGGCTATTTAGGATATTCAGGAAAGTTGTACTGAACTCATTTACAGCACCATTTAAGGAGAGGATTTTAGAATGTTCCAGTTAAAAGATAATAAGGATGTCATTAATGTTTTTGAGTTAAATTTAGACAGGTAGAGTGTTATTTTATAAAAATGCTGTTTAAGTGGATGTGTGAGATGTCTGGTTATATAGCTTGGGAGGTGGTCACTGAGAGAGGGTGACATTACCTGTGGTGGTGAATTTGCTAGGGTCAGATACTAGGACCAGTCTAACAAGGAATTTAAAATCCATCCTGTATCAGCAATGTTCATTGTCAGTACTTTGAAATATCAAATTTCCCAGTCCTGGGGCCTTTCTGACCTTTGAATTCAAGCACCTCCATATAATTACTTAAACTTGGCTTCACTGTAATGGCACCAGTCCTTCTTTATCTGGGTTAGGGGCTATCATAGAGCAATATTAGGGGGCATATCCATATTTATGCCAGATCCCATTACCTCATGCCATATTCTGCATGTTAATAACCTGGGACTCCTGCATACACTAGTATTAACAAACAATGATCATATTATTGTAAACTACAGAAGTGCTCATATGTCTCCATTTGACCATGACACCTACTTCAACCAGATGGAGTTCCTCCTGAATGAATCTAATACAATCATCCTAGAGGACTTTAATTCCCAGTCCATTAAAAGGCAGATGCAAACAACTAACAAATATGAACAGTGTCTCCTTAAATTCATTAATTTCAACTCTCTTTACCAAAACATGCCTTCTTTGGCTAGAAGTTATAATCACTTTGACTTAATTCTTTAAAAAAGCAAGTTTCTGCTCCTCACCTGCAGCTTTCTCTTTTGTGATTAAATTGGGTCATCAGGATGTCCCAGTGTCTTTAAGAATCCAACTCATGACTCAGTTCAACTCAACTGCATTCCAGGATTTCTCTAATGCTAACTTCTTACTACTGTCAGGTGACCTAATGACATTTATAAGCACTCTCTGGGGAACACTGCAACAAAAGCAGCTGCTTTTATCAGTAACATTTTCTCTCAATTCCATCATTGAACCATCCATTCCCATCCATCATACAAAATGATAGAAAATTTAAGAATAATTTGCTACAGTGTAATCCTAATATCAACAACCTGTACAATAAAAGAGAACAATGTAGCCAGCTGCAGTGGTATAGCGGGCTAAAGCCATGACTACTGCCCAGGTGACCTGAATGGATTAGTAGTTCAGGTACCACATATTGTCTGTGGGGCAGATTGGTGTTGCCAGGTACTTGGACTGCTGACAGTAAAGTACAGCATAATGGGGGGGGGCTGCACCCCTGAGTGTGGTCTCCTTCAGATGAGATGTTACACTGAGGCTCCATCTGCTGGAGTCAGTAGTTCACCCATCAAAAGGAGTAGAAGTAGTCCTCAATGCCCCAGCTACATTTCCCTACCTCAATGCCCCAGCTACATTTCCCTAGTAGTATAAATACCATCTCAGGTTTCCCCTTAAAAACAGGCCACTAGCCTAGTGGAATTAACATGGCCACGAAGGATAAATAAAATAAAAAGGATTCCTCAGAAACGGAAGAATAGCACAACTGCACTGTGTGTGTGTGTGTGGGGGGGCAAAGTCCTTGGTAGACTTCTTTGTATGTGTGTAGAAACATGCACTTGCATGGAGAAGGTGTTGTGGGCCCCCAAAGTGACACCACATGCCCCCCCTATTAAAGGGACAAGGCTTGGGACATTATCAAGGTTCTCATTGTTGGCATGCTAGTGAGAGCACAAAGCAAATTAATGGCTACCTGAATGATGACTCCCTTTTGGTGGCTCTTGCCCTGACACTAGGTGCAATTCACCTTATTAAGGAGCAAATGGGCATGTTCATTTGGGGAATGTACTTTATGGTGAACCGGGATAGTGGCAAAAAGCATAAAAGAAATTCTCACAACAAGGAATAATTTCAAATCCTCCATTCCTAAAGTGACCTTAAAATGGTATGCAAAGAGCCCCAATAAGATTAAAAGTTGCACAATCAAGTATGACCTCATTATCACCGCCTCCTCCAGAAATACTCATAAGGCTTTCTTTATGTAAGTTAGTATTGTCAGAAATAATTCGCAATATTGTAAAGAACTGCTCTCATATGGCACAGCCTACATAAACCCCAAGAATATTGCTAATATAATAGCAAACAAATTCCACCCACACTCCAGTGTACCTACCTCTCCTAACTACTTTTGGACAGGTCCTAGATCATCATTAACCTCCTTTTTCCCATGTTGTAGATGTAGTCAGGGTGTCATATCGACCGTCACCGTCTCTCTTGACTCAATGCCACTCTCCTCCGTTCTTTGGTGTAAGCTGACCATTATTCATTCCTAGCCTGGTCAGTGTTTTCTATCTCCTATTTTTTCATGCACTCCTCCTTTCTTTTCATGGCTTCCTGGACTTCTGTATTCCACCCTGAGTTTTCCTTATGTACCTTATTTGCATACCTGTCTTAGCTGCGTACCTGTTCTATTGTCCTCATTCATGCTGTTTTGAGGGGCTGCCATTCTTCTTCAAATTCACTTATTTCCTCTTCTTCGTGAAGTCCTAGAGCCCCGTGTAATTTCTTGAACTCTTGTGCTGATTGTGGCAACAAGTGGTTTATGCTGTGGACTGACATTTTCACTGGAGATGACTTTGCAGTCACTGATTCTACACCAATATCCTTTCCTTACTCACAGGAATTCTACTCAAGTTGTGTGTTGGCCACTCTTATATGTGATCTTGTGACCGTCTCTCTTTCTGAAGCATGCGTTGGAACTGTCAATCCATTTGCTAAACATAAATCTAGAATGGCCTCGCTCTCTTTATTCCTGTTGCCTCACCCATGTGACCCCAGCCAGTCCAGGATGTTCTGTCTGTCCCAATATGTGCATTCAGGTCATTCATTATCAACACCAATTCATGCTGTCCTGCTTTATCTAATATGTCCTACAACTGCTGTCCAAATGTACTCTTTTCCTCACTATCACAACCCTGCCATGGGGGATATGCTAAGATTATGAATACTGTCTTATCCTTACACTGGAGTCTGATTGCCATGAGTCTGTCATTCATTCTGATGACATCACGCACTGTCTACTAAAGTCGCTTTCTCACTGCATTTCCCACACCAGTTCTGGTCTATCTTCCTCTTGAGCAGTAGACTCTGGATCCTAAGCCAAGGGGCATTGATGCACTGCGCTTCCATCTTGTCTCCTGGATACATATGATGTCCAGCCTCCTCTTTACCTTCATTTTATCCCCTTCCAAGTTGAGTCCTGTCAGTGAACCTGCACTGATTGTCGTAATCCCCTTCCAAGGTGAGTCCTGTCAGTGACCCTGCACTGATTGCAGTAATCCCCTTCCAAGGTGTGTCCTGTCAGTGACCCTGCACTGATTGTAGTAATCCCCTTCCAAGGTGAGTCCTGTCAGTGACCCTGCACTGATTGTAGTAATCCCCTTCCAAGTTGAGTCCTGTCAGTGAACCTGCACTGATTGTAGTAATCCCCTTCCAAGGTGAGTCCTATCAGTGACCCTGCACTGATTGCAGTAATCCCCTTCCAAGGTGAGTCCTGTCAGTGACCCTGCACTGATTGTAGTAATCCCCTTCCAAGGTGAGTCCTGTCAGTGACCCTGCACTGATTGTAGTAATCCCCTTCCAAGGTGAGTCCTGTCAGTGACCCTGCACTGATTGTAGTAATCCCCTTCCAAGGTGAGTCCTGTCAGTGACCCTGCACTGATTGTAGTAATCCCCTTCCAAGTTGAGTCCTGTCAGTGAACCTGCACTGATTGTAGTAATCCACTTCCAAGTTGCCCTGTCAGTGACCCTGCACTGATTGTAGTAATCCCTTCCAAGGTGAGTCCTGTCAGTGACCCTGCACTGATTGTAGTAATCCCTTCCAAGGTGAGTCCTGTCAGTGACCCTGCACTGATTGTAGTAATCCCCTTCCAAGGTGAGTCCTGTCAGTGACCCTGCACTGATTGTAGTAATCCCCTTCCAAGGTGAGTCCTGTCAGTGACCCTGCACTGATTGTAGTAATCCCCTTCCAAGGTGAGTCCTGTCAGTGACCCTGCACTGATTGTAGTAATCCCCTTCCAAGGTGAGTCCTGGCAGTGACCCTGCACTGATTGCAGTAATCCCCTTCCAAGGTGTGTCCTGTCAGTGACCCTGCACTGATTGTAGTAATCCCCTTCCAAGGTGAGTCCTGTCAGTGACCCTGCACTGATTGTAGTAATCCCCTTCCAAGTTGAGTCCTGTCAGTGAACCTGCACTGATTGTAGTAATCCCCTTCCAAGGTGAGTCCTGTCAGTGACCCTGCACTGATTGCAGTAATCCCCTTCCAAGGTGAGTCCTGTCAGTGACCCTGCACTGATTGTAGTAATCCCCTTCCAAGGTGAGTCCTGTCAGTGACCCTGCACTGATTGTAGTAATCCCCTTCCAAGGTGAGTCCTGTCAGTGACCCTGCACTGATTGTAGTAATCCCCTTCCAAGGTGAGTTCTGTCAGTGACCCTGCACTGATTGTAGTAATCCCCTTCCAAGTTGAGTCCTGTCAGTGAACCTGCACTGATTGTAGTAATCCACTTCCAAGCTGCGTCCTGTCAGTGACCCTGCACTGATTGTAGTAATCCCCTTCCAAGGTGAGTCCTGTCAGTGACCCTGCACTGATTGTAGTAATCCCCTTCCAAGGTGAGTCCTGTCAGTGACCCTGCACTGATTGTAGTAATCCCCTTCCAAGGTGAGTGCTGTCAGTGAAGCTGCACTGATTGTAGTAATCCACTTCCAAGGTGAGTCCTGTCAGTGACCCTGCACTGATTGTAGTAATCCCCTTCCAAGGTGAGTCCTGTCAGTGACCCTGCACTGATTGTAGTAATCCCCTTCCAAGGTGAGTCCTGGCAGTGACCCTGCACTGATTGTAGTAATCCCCTTCCAAGGTGAGTCCTGTCAGTGACCCTGCACTGATTGTAGTAATCCCCTTCCAAGGTGAGTCCTGGCAGTGACCCTGCACTGATTGTAGTAATCCCTTCCAAGGTGAGTCCTGTCAGTGACCCTGCACTGATTGTAGTAATCCCTTCCAAGGTGAGTCCTGTCAGTGACCCTGCACTGATTGTAGTAATCCCCTTCCAAGGTGAGTCCTGTCAGTGACCCTGCACTGATTGTAGTAATCCCCTTCCAAGGTGAGTCCTGTCAGTGACCCTGCACTGATTGTAGTAATCCCTTTCCAAGGTGAGTCCTGTCAGTGACCCTGCACTGATTGTAGTAATCCCCTTCCAAGGTGAGTCCTGTCAGTGACCCTGCACTGATTGTAGTAATCCCTTCCAAGGTGAGTCCTGTCAGTGACCCTGCACTGATTGTAGTAATCCCTTCCAAGGTGAGTCCTGTCAGTGACCCTACACTGATTGTAGTAATCCTTCCAAGGTGAGTCCTGTCAGTGACCCTGCACTGATTGTAGTAATCCCCTTCCAAGGTGAGTCCTGTCAGTGACCCTACACTGATTGTAGTAATCCCCTTCCAAGGTGAGTCCTGTCAGTGACCCTGCACTGATTGTAGTAATCCCTTCCAAGGTGAGTCCTGTCAGTGACCCTGCACTGATTGTAGTAATCCCTTCCAAGTTGGCCCTGTCAGTGACCCTGCACTGATTGTAGTAATCCCTTCCAAGGTGAGTCCTGTCAGTGACCCTGCACTGATTGTAGTAATCCCTTCCAAGGTGAGTCCTGTCAGTGACCCTGCACTGATTGTAGTAATCCCTTCCAAGGTGAGTCCTGTCAGTGACCCTGCACTGATTGTAGTAATCCCTTCCAAGCTGCCCTGTCAGTGACCCTGCACTGATTGTAGTAATCCCCTTCCAAGGTGAGTCCTGTCAGTGACCCTGCACTGATTGTAGTAATCCCCTTCCAAGGTGAGTCCTGTCAGTGACCCTGCACTGATTGTAGTAATCCCCTTCCAAGGTGAGTCCTGTCAGTGACCCTGCACTGATTGTAGTAATCCACTTCCAAGGTGAGTCCTGTCAGTGACCCTGCACTGATTGTAGTAATCCCCTTCCAAGGTGAGTCCTGTCAGTGACCCTGCACTGATTGTAGTAATCCCTTCCAAGGTGAGTCCTGTCAGTGACCCTGCACTGATTGTAGTAATCCCTTCCAAGGTGAGTCCTGTCAGTGACCCTGCACTGATTGTAGTAATCCCCTTCCAAGGTGAGTCCTGTCAGTGACCCTGCACTGATTGTAGTAATCCCCTTCCAAGGTGAGTCCTGTCAGTGACCCTGCACTGATTGTAGTAATCCCCTTCCAAGGTGAGTCCTGTCAGTGACCCTGCACTGATTGCACTGATCCGTAGCTCATGTTTGGCAGGTTGATTGGTCTTCTGTCCACCTTATGCTATCCCAGGTAAACCATGCAGGGAAACTGGACACTGCCAGGACAGTAGGCATTGACCCATGGCTGCTGGGCTTTATGGCAGGCACACACTGGTTAACAGGGGGCACATGCCCTCCTCCCACCATTAGCATGGATCTCCTGGTGTAGGATAGAGTACGCAAAGTCCTCAACCCACTTATCACAGCAGATACTCATGCCACTTATGGCAAGATTAGTCAACATGACCGATTCACCAAGAGCCACGTTTTACACTGTCAAGCGGGCCTAATACAGTGTGCAGTCTGTGATCCATGTTCTTCTAACTGTCAAGTGGCTAGCCTTAATAAGAAGTGCAGTCTGTGATCCATGTTTCAAGTGGCTAGCCCTAATATGGCGTGCAGTCTGTCATCCAAATTCCTCTAATTGTCAAGTGGCTATAACCCTAATATGGCATGTAGTCTGTGATCCATGGTCTTCTAAGTGTCAAGTGGCTAGCCCTAATACGGAGTGCAGTCTGTGATCCATGTTTCAAGTGGCTAGCCCTAATATGGTGTGCAGTCTGTCATCCATGTTCTTCTAATTGTCAAGTGGCTATAGCCCTAATATGGTGTGCAGTCTGTATGCCATGGTCTTCTAAGTGTCAAGTGGCTAGCCCTAATACGGCATGCAGTCTGTGATCCATGGTCTTCTAATTGTCAAGTGGCTAGCCCTAATACGGCATGCAGTCTGTAATCCATGTTTTTCTATTTTGAGAATACTGCACACCTCAGTTGATGCCCCAAATGGTCATTCTATACATTTTTCCACTATAGGCACCATCTAGAGTCTGAGCTGCTGCCCACAACTGGTGAAAATACTCAGCATGTTTTTGAGCGGTAGGAGAAACCCCACAGATAGACACATGCAAATGTCATGCAGTCAGGATCAAACCTTATAAATTGTGCATGGGAGGTAAATACCTTAGCCATTATACAAAATGATCTGAACATGTCCTAAATATTACCTCCAAAACCATAAGCAGTGGTTCTATGAGTCCAGCTGACACAATAGACTGTCTTCTAGTCAACACTGACAGAAGCCACCGATTCCCTTCTAAACCTGTTCAGTCTTAACCTGAAGAATAGCTACTGTGATGCCCTAAAAGGATAGCCCTAATAATGACCCAATTAACAGTTGTCTTACCGATATTATTTGTAAAACCATGGAGCATATTATAATGGAATTCATAAAAAATGAGACTGGCAGGCTAGAGTCTCTTTTCTCCAATCCTACTGAATCTACAGATTAAACACACCAAATATGCACTCTGAAACCAAGACCATAATGCCCTCGTACTAGTCCAGCCTTCATTTCAGTCAGATAGTTGGTTGAATAAGGTTCAGGAAAAACTGTTTAAGTAAACTGGAACAGGACTCCACATGAAATTAAACTTAAAATCATTTCAAAGGAAGCTCCTTGACCTGCAAAAAGACATAAAATGCATGTACGTATGTGCTTTATTGGCAAGGGGTTGACTTGGCATAATGGTTAAGGGCTTCACCTGAAAAACACAAGGTATGCAGTTTTAGTATAGCAGCTGAGTCTATGAATGGTAGTTCCTGCAGTACAGATCTCGATCCCCTCAGCTGCTCATTTGGCTACTGTGTGACCTTGAGCAGCAATGGTTCCTAGACTGAAAGCCTAATAACTATTTATAAACCAAAATCTAGTTATGAGCAAGGGCTAGGTTGGGTACTTTCTCCCATATTTTTTCACGCCATTAACTTAGCAACCACTTTCAAACAGGCTCAGATCTCTAAAGTTCTATCTTGTGCATATACAACCTCCCTTTCATACCCACTTTGACGTGTTCTTTTCCTAGTTTCTCCTCTCAGTTAATCCACTTCTTACTCTATCACGTGAAAGCTATACATCTCCCTACATCCCAAGCCCCTGTTTCTTCTAGCTACATCTCTGTTCCCTTTATGATCCTCTGAATTTGTTTTATATTACAGTCACCTTCCACCAAAAACTTAAGCTGAGTCATTGTGATGACTTATTGTGCAAACTTTAATATTTTGAATGCACATCAGATTACATTCTATCTCACTCTGGACTTTTCCCTTGTATGAATGCACTCTTCAGAACCCTGTGCCAGTGATATAGAAAACCTGTAAATGCTTTCATGTATTCTTTGTTAAGACGTGAAGAATTTCACTTGTATGTAATTTTGCAAACTCTGTGCCATGAAATGAAGATGTGAATTGCATGTAACTTGGTGCCATGAACTTAACTAAAAAGTTCCTCACCAAAAGGATAAAGGGTCTCAAAAATATGTCTTATGCTGCCAGACTGAAAGAACTCCAGCTCTATTCAGTCGCATACCGCTTGCTCAGAGGTGACCTGTGCCTGACATATAAGGCCATGTCAAACCCAGATTTGATGAATATGCTTCACCTCAAAAAATCTAGATCCCTCAGAACCACAAGGGCGGGAGACTTAAACCTTGACACGGTTATTAATAGAACGTGCTGGAGGGACAGATTCATCAGCCAGAGACTCTCTATGCTGTGGAACAAAATCCCGGTACATGTGAGGCAGAGCACCTCGCTGGCCTTGTTCAAGAGGAATCTTGACCAATGGATGGGAGATCGCAGATATACCCCAGGGATTACTTCAGTGTCACTGCTTGACAGAGGCACAGCAAAATAATAGGCATAGTTTTTATTCAAACTAAAGGGGTGGGGAAAGCCACATAACTATGGGCTAGGCTTATAAATGCCCTTGGGCAGATAGCCTAGTATGAACCTATGAACTATGTCAGTTCTATGAAATTTTGAGTGGTATGCACCTGGATCATAAATGGTAAAGGTGCAAGGATCAATCCACCTACCAAGTTAAAAAACATAAACAAGTACGTAGATAAGTCTGGTGAACTTCTTTGAGGGGGTGACTGAAGCACTGGATAATATACAGTCACTGCGCACTTCCTGCCTGGATATGCTTAAGGCTTTTGACAGTACACCACCCTCTGCTATCACTGAAAGGCTCACCTACATGAATATTAAACCCTAAGTAATTGGTTGGATAGCAAACTGGTTTACCAACAGAACACAAACAGTGAGGCTGTTGGGCCATAAAACCAAAAAACAAGCAAACCACTAAGAAAACGAAAAAAGGTACCAACTGCAGACCAAATGGAGAATAAAAAACTTTTACTGGTTAGCGCTTTCATGCGAATAATCCTCGCACTTCCTCAGATAGTTAGACAAGCCAAATACATCCAGCTTATATACTTAACAGTATTAATTAAACAATTATTCAATTAATTCAAACAAGCAATAAAAATCAATTAAACACTGATATAAGACAATTGTTACAAAAACATTGCTTAAAAATAATAATGATGTACTTCATATGAAAAAATGAATTTATATGAAGAACAAACCCAGCACCTAAAATACTTTATATATCATATATAAAAATATTTACCTAAACATGAAATATTGAAACGCTACACTATTCAAATATATGCTAAATGGATATTAAATATCCATACGCCAGGGGAATAATAATGAAAGGTACGTGAATTCACGTTTATCCAGTGGTCCTCCTGTGTTACAGGATTTCATTAATGCTTCGGACAATATGCTATTTCATTCAGGGTCTGACAGGGCAGACCAACAAACACAAGTTAATAACATTAATATTGTTTCTAGGCTGAAGCAATTCGATGCAGCCTTGTTAAAATATAAAAAGTTACAAGCTGAGGTGTTGTACTTCCGTGAGTGCATCAAACATGATATTGTACCCAAAGGTTTGAGGCAATGGAAGTCCCCCTCAGGGGTTATCAAGAATTCAACGTTTCATAAGGAATTGATCTTCTTTTTTAATCAACAAGGTTTGAAGTTTTTAGAGCTTCTCATCAATGCCTATAACACTCAAATGGTAGATCTCAAGACACAGCTTGAGATTTTAGAAAAAGAGATCAAGGATGACACTGATTTTCATCGTTATGAGTACGACTATGGGCAAATTTTTTATAGTATAAATTCATTGTTAAATAAAATACATGAAACCAAAAAACGCAAGTTTAACAGGGATAAACTTGCGTATGACGATCATACAGCATACCCAGACCCACCTACTTCAAATAATAGATCGTTCCCGCCCCAAGACAGTGCACGCTTAACAACCAATGACCATCAGAATACTAGTCAAGTGTCTGATGTGGACTTGGATTTGGAAGACTTTCCACCATTATTGGAAGCACAATTGCAAACTAGCGGCAACACATCGTCAGATATAAGACGAAGTGAAAGGATTCAACAGCAAAACAGGGCCAACAACCAAGCCTCTTCATCATCGGGTTTTCAACAACAAACCCGGAATTTTTCCAAGACGAATTCGAACAGAAACAACAAAAGGAATCAAAACAGGAAGGGGTACAATCGCCGCAAGAAATAACTGAGGATTGTCTACAGGGTACGCCTATAGTTGTCTCCAGCAGCAAAATGGATTTTAAAGTCTATAATTATACTGCTTTTTCACCTGCCATTGAATTTATTGATTTATTATCGAAAGGTTTCAATTATGCTTTGCCTAACAATTTTAATATTGGGCGTGTGCTTTGCGATTTAAAGTTATACACGTGGAAATTAAATTTAAATGTATTATTTAAAGGATGTAATCAGATTCTGAATGATGAATATATTCCCAGCACATACAATCCACCACTTAACACCAATTTAGCAGTGTTTGAAAAAATATCTGAAATCCATTTGAGGGGTCTATTTAAAGAATTTACTTCTAGTTCTTATAAGAATTTGCAGGTTATAGATATGATTCAGTCTATTAAGAATAAGCAAATACGGGTTATGAAACCCGACAAAGGTGGGGGGGCAGTTCTTATGTATGAAGCTGATTACGACAGCAGAATGGAATTATTGTTAGCATCCGATAGTTACTCAAAGATTTCTAAAAATGAGCTTAATCAAGCATATTCCAAAATTAAAAATATTTTAAGTGATTTATTCATTGAAGGGAGTGTTACTTTAGATTTGTACCATTATCTAAGTATGCCAGCACCTTTGACTCCAGTAATGTTCGGTGTGCCCAAGTTGCACAAAGGGATTCATGATTTAAACTTTTGACCCATTATTGATGGTAGGCAGTCAATTGCCTATGCCTGTGCCAAATGGGTCGACAAAAAATTAAAATAAATTCTTAAAACAGAACCACAGATCTGTATAGATTCGTGGCATGTTTTAAAATATTTGAATTGTATTCCCTTTGACAATAATTACAAGTTTGTTACTGCTGATGTCAGCAACTTGTATACAGTTATTCCTCAAGACATTGGGCTCTACTGGGTAAGAGAATTCTTTTTACTTAAGCATTATCCTGGTCAAGATATTGATTTGCTCATTAGTTTATTAGACTTGGTGCTAAGTAATAATTACTTCATGTTTAAGGATAAAATATACTTGCAAAAAATTGGAGTCGCGATGGGTTTCCCTTGCGGGGGTTCCTTCGCTAACATAGTTATGGCATTCTGGGAACGCACATATTTGTTTAAAGACGCGCTTTTCCAACAAATAGTGATATGGTACACAAGATATCAAGACAATATCTTTATGATTGTTAATAGTAATGAAGAACAGATTAATGAACTAATGAAAACTATGAACGAATTGACTTCTTTCCTTGCATTTTCTTTTACATTAAGCGATACATCCATCAATTTTCTGGATATATTGATCAGTAAAGATGTTTCTAGGAAATGTTTTGTAACCAGCATTTTTAGAAAGGCTTTGTATAGTAATTCCTTCCTACATTTTTCCAGCCACCATCCTCATTTTCAAAAGCGTGGCATTGTTAAAGGACAATTAGTCCGCGTGTCACGTATGTGTTCTGAAGATTATTTGTTTGAGAAAGAATGTCAGTTCCTTAAACAAATGTTCCTAAATAGGGATTATCCTTGTAAAATGTTCAACAACCTAATGAAAGAAGTTGAACATAAGAGAAGAGATGGTACGCTAGCTCCATTGTTTAACAACAATCATACAAATACATTGGTCCTTGATTTAGACAATCCACGGTCCATTATTAATAATAGGTTCGAACCTTCCAGTATTATCAATTATAGATCAAGTTTATCAACACAATATAACAATCTTATGTTGGAGTTTAGGAACATTCTTAACATCAATTGGGAATTGATTTTACAGGATTCCCAATGTCGTGACGTTCTAGGGACGAGACCTTTAATGGTCTTTAAGAGAACACCTTCTTTAAAGACATTATTCGAATGCCCCTTTCAACAATATAAACCTAATAGGGGGATATTTAAATGTGGGCACTGCAGTTACTGTAAATATATACAAACAGGGTCCACATTTTACATCAGAGGTGTTAAATACTTCATTAACAATAGATATAATTGTCAAACTGAAGGTGTTGTTTACCTGGCAGTGTGTCAACTATGTCATGCTTATTATTTTGGCAAGACAGAGCGCCAATTTAAGCAACGTATATATGAACATCTATACGCCATTTCTAAGAATAATATTGTGAATGCCCTTGCCAAACATATAACAGATAATAATAATCACAAATTTTTATTTATGGTAGTGCAGAAGATTATCAAAGACCTCAGGGGAGGACCTTGGAATTTGTTATTAGAGGAACAAGAGCTGCTTTGGCAGCTAAAAACTAATGCATTTTCTCCTCCAGGTCTCAATGAGACCTGTTCTATCAAATGTCTTTTGAAACTTAAGGCTCTTTTAAGATAATTTAAGATAATTCATTTGTTCTGGATAATAATATTTAATATCCATTTAGCATATATTTGAATAGTGTAGCGTTTCAATATTTCATGTTTAGGTAAATATTTTTATATATGATATATAAAGTATTTTAGGTGTTGGGCTTGTTCTTCATATAAATTCTCTTTTTTTTTATATGAAGTACATTATTATTACTTTTAAGTAATGTTTTTGTAACAATTGTCTTATATCAGTGTTTAATTGATTTTTATTGTTTGTTTGAATTAATTGAATAATTGTTTAATTAACATTGTTAAGTATATAAGCTGGATGTATTTGGCTTGTCTAACTGTCTGAGGAAGTGCGAGGATTATTCGCATGAAAGCGCTAACCAGTAAAAGTTTTTTATTCTCCATTTGGTCTGCAGTTGGTACCTTTTTTCATTTTCTAAGTGAGGCTGTTGGCACAACTTCCTCTTTAAGATTTGTGGTCACTGTAACAGTAAAATACTTCCTATTAGTGGTGTCCTAAAGGGGCCCCCTCCTCTTTGGCACATACATCTCTAATATATGAAACAAACCACTGGAACTGGGAAAACAAAACTTTTCACTTTGCTTGCAGTAAGAAGTAAAAGCAACAAAACCAGCTGATAAAACCAACGATATAAGCGGGCTAAGTTAAAAAAAGTGGTTATTCATTGAGCGCTTTCATTTCTTCAAATATAGAAACTTCTTCAGAATAATTAATCAGCATTCAAACAAGCTTAAACCCCCCCCCCTCATGATTAGAAACAACCAATGAAAATTGGGATAAGAGAGACAAACTGTAAGACCATCATTATTTAAAAGTCAGTACATAGATAACATTCAAAATTCTTAAACCACCTATTAAATTCCTTCAAAAATTACAAAAATGAAATATATAAAGGGATAAGTGAATAATGTAATTTAAGATAAAACTTACTTATATAACACTAATACTTAAAATTCAATATCACAAAATTTGAATTATGAAAAATTTGCTTGATTTTTCACTAAACTTCCAAGTACTTCAATTTTAATAAACAATTAATAGAGCAAAGATAGAGAAATAATAACACTTAGGAGCGACCCAAAACAAAATAAAGTCTCCAGCATTGACTGAATATGATTGAATTCAATCGATGCTGGAGACATTATTTTGTTTTGGGTTGCTCCTAAGCATTATTATTTATTTATCTATCTTTGCTCGTGACTGGCTTTGGAGCATTTATCCCTTGGTGGTTTGCATTTTACTTATTTGTTAATTAATAGAACAAGCCTCATTAATGCCAAGGCATTTCATAGCATTAAGCTTCAACTTCCATTTTAATTCATGTTTGTTAAGGTACTCTACTGTAACAGAACCCCTTTGATCTTTCTTTACTTGCTCAAGGATGCTGAGTTTAAAACAATGAGATGGCAAATTTATCATATGCCTAGCTAATGCACTATTAGTGTTTTTTTCCTGATATCATATTTCTCTGATGTTCAAGATCGCATCAAGTGTCTACAAGCTAAAAATCCAAACTGGACACTGGCAGGCCAGTTCTAGAGCTCAGAGAGGGAAAACCTTAACTACATCCCACGTGTCTCAAGATTAATTACTAAGTTGAGTTCTTGAAAGAGCTGGCAGGGGGGATACACATACCATTTAGGGAAGAAAGGGATGGTCTGGAGCCATCCAATGCTACAATCAGTTGGATGAAGGGAATCATTGCAAGTGGCAGTTCTTGGGGGGGGGCATACATCCATCAAGGTACTGTGGTGATAGATCTCTTGAAGACTCTGTGAATGCAATCACCTACATCAGGGAGGCCACTCAAAATGAAACAACCTGTGTCCCTAAATGACACAGAACAGCTATCCCCCTACCCGGAGGAGCATTAGGGTTAAATAAATATGCGTTCATTAACAGAATACCAGCAAGTGTGCAAAAGGAGCCAGTTGCTCTACTGAACACTTTTTGTATAAATGTCTTTCACATTAATCAAATTCACCAAAACCAGTTTCTGGTGATAATTGAGATTGCACTTTTCCATATGCTGTGCAATCTTGGGAATGCATGGGGGTCTCCTCCACATAGGGGAACATAAGGGCTTGCACCTCCTGCAAAAAAAAATGTTTACTCTACTAATATTCACCCCAGATGGATTATCTTTGTTGGAAGTGCTTTTGGATTAATTTGATTCATGTATATACTATTCACCCCAGATGGATTGAGTAGCTCAGCATTATTGTGGGCACAAGCCATCACCTTGTTTTTTTTTTTTTTAATGCTAATGTTTTTGTATTAATTTCTAAGCATAGTGTTCACATCTAAACATATAGTTCTTAATTACACAGCATGGCTTTAAAAACTTATGTACATATTGATTTTGCTGTAGTTTAGTTCTTCATAGTTTTGTGAACATAATGTAGATTATAGCAAAAAAAAACACAATTGTAGACTTTGCACTTAAGGTCCAGCTTCAACAACAAATTCCAACAGCAAAGCAGACGATCCGGACCACCAGGCTGATAAAAAAACAGTAGTTTAATAAAATGCAGTAGGTTAGCACTTTCAGGTTTAAAAAACCCTTCTTCAGACAACATACAAAAGTTATGAACAGCTTTTAAAATACATAACAGCCAATCAAAGACTCAGTAAAAAGCCCTCCTCTTTTTTAAAAAAGGCTTGATAGAAATGACACCATTTAGGTCAGGTGCTCTATCAACACCCAGATTGATTATCCATCTAGTTTCACTATATTCTGTTATGTTTCTCAAATCACCCGCCCCTCCTGCTTGGATGAATAACCTGCAGAACCATAAAGAAGAATACATGCCCAGGGTACTGCTTTACATGCTGATACAGGGCATTATGTATATTGGCTGTACGTATAGCTGACATATGTTGTAACAGCCTGTCTTTCAATCTACAATTCATTTTACCGACATAAAATGAACAACATAGTATGCACCCCAGATATACATTTAACAATATTGCTCAGGGACAATGTTTTCGGACATCTAGGTTGTGTACTAATGATGAGACATATAGAGAGATCTCTGCAGAACTGATGGTGAATTTAAAAGCAAGGGGATATAATCAGAACATAATACAGTGGGCATTGAATAAAAGTAAAGAAGTGAGGTTGAACAAAGCAAAATCCTGGTTTTCTGGAAATGTACAGGTGCATGACAGGGAGACTGATATAAGCAGGCAGCCCCTTCGAGTTACTTTGAATTATAGTAATAATGTGGGGGGCATATGTGACATTATTTGCCAAAACTGGAAAATCTTGTTAACTGATGATAGAGTGAAGGCATTAATAACTCAGGAACCCACATTTTGTTTCAAACGTAGTAAGAATTTAAAGGATTTGCTCTGTACAGACCAATAGGGGATTAGGAAACTTGTCATGGAGTGACAAGGGAAATTCTCCTGTAGACACTGCAAAGCTTGTCAATATATTAGACATAACAACATATTCATCCATCCACTGTCTGGAAGGAGCTATTCATTGAAACAATATGCTGATTGTTTGACCAGCAATATTATATACTTGGCTGACTCTATGCAATGTTGTTCATTTTATGTCGGTAAAATGAATTGTAGATTGAAAGAAATGGTGTTACAACATATGTCAGTTATACATACAGCCAATACATAATTAATCTGGGTGCTGATAGAGCACCTGGCCTGAATGATGTCATTCCTATCAAGCCTTTTTTAAAAAAAGAGGAGGGCTTTTTATTGAGTCTTTGATTGGCTGTTATGTATTTTAAAAGGTGTTCATAACTTTTGTATGTTGTCTGAAGAAGGTTTTTTTAAACCTGAAAGCGCTAACCTACTGCATTTTATTAAATTAATGTTTTTGTATCAGCCTGGTGGTCCGGATCATCTGTTTTTGCTGTTATAATGTGGATTATATAGCCACATCATAACTCATTGCTGTCCGATGGGTCTGAGACATGGATGTCAAAAACTTCACCTCAAAAGCAAAGAGAAGCTTGAGAAGTGAATCTTAAGTTCCATGCTGAGCTCAGACAACCAGTAATTATGACTGGAAAGACCTGATGATAATTATATTATTAAAACAAAAACAAGTCTAAGAATTTAAAACACTACCACATGCACAGCATACAGGAGCAAAGCGTGATGGAGAAACTGTTTTAAAAGCAGTTTGACACTTCACTCCACCACACTTTTGATTTGTGTGTGTGTGTGTGTGTGTGTGTGTGTGTGTGTGTGTGTGTGTGTGTGTGTGTGTGTGTGTGTGTGTGTGACATGTTTTTCCACTTTTAAAGTTTATAGCTTATGGTGGTTTTAGCTTCTTAATGCTCTGTGTTGGCCTATATTGCCTAAAAGGTGTCCTTCTCATGTCAGAAAGGTGCTAAACAAATGTGTTTTTTCCACAGATTTGGAGAGTAATTGCTGTTCTCTAAGTACTATATAACTATCATAACTATAATATATAGAACCCAGTTATTACACTCTTAAAAAGGAGAACATTCCATGTTTATAGATATTCATAAGTAATGATATATGAAACTCACTAAAAAACTTGTCAAAATCAGTTCATATATAATAACAACTTTCAGCAGTGCAGCCATAGAAATGAGTGCTTAAGTAAAAGACAAGTTAAGCCGACAGTTTATGACTGAAAACAAAATTGTTTGATTTAGGAATGAAGACCACTTCATAATATGGCTTGTACTAATGTAGCCCTGCTTGGTAGTGATCTATCTATATTTATATATATATATATATATATATATATATATATATATATATATATATATATATATATATATTTGTTTGTTTATTTTACATTTGTTTACCAGGAAAGTTTGACTGGATGAAAGTCCCTTTACAGTGGAGGCACAGGTAGAAAAGCTCCACCAGATGCATTTAAGTGGACATTGATTGTGTAAACGCATTAAAATAGACAATGTAAAGTACATCAAAATACAGTAGAAATCATTGGCATTTTCAAAATAAATACATGCAAGACAAACAATATAAAAGATTTACAAGAAGTAAAGGTTACAACTGAAAGAACAATGCAATAATTTCTACCACAATGCAGATGTGTAAACCTTGGTCTATAGCTAGAGTAGTTGAGAGTAATTATATATATGCTTTGGTAGTGGTGATATCAGAATTTCTAAACTATGACAAAGTTGAGAGGTTATATTTAATGCTGCCAGTGCTGACTGGAAAAGGTCTCTGCTTACTTTTTTAAAAAAAAGTACCATCAAATCACCCCATTAACTGTTTTTGCAAATGATAATCTTGCATATGATGTCTGAACAGCTAGCCAGATGTTCTTCTGCAACAGTGAATACACTCAAACATCTACATTTATGGTAAGTGTACACAACTGTACTTTCTGATACCAATATATTCACAAAAGACTGCTGCATTTGACGTTGTGTTAAAAGCAGGACCCAGATTATGTGCTGACAAAAACAAACACAACTGTGTTTTTAAATTACATGCATTTCAAATTGTTTGTGTACATCTGTGCATGTATCCATAGGTCGATGTATGGCACAACTGTAAATACTGACAACAAAATCAGCATGTACATTTATAAAAAATGGTGACATTTGAATATTTAGTTCTTTCCTTAGATTACTGCAATTAATTAATTTTAACTTCAAGGCACCTTTAATAGCTGTCTTATTAATTAGTTCATGGGAATGTCATACAGGGCCTACCTGTGCTTTAACTGCTGTACTCAGAAACTCTACATACTACAAAGAGGTACAACTGGACTGATGACCATAATGCCAGCTTTCATATTCTTCAAATGAATTTTAAGAATTTCAACTCTCTAAGCTTCACTGTTAAAGTGAATTTCCTGAACACCTAACACACTGATTACGGCTTATGACTAGATCATAATCCTGTGTGTTTAACAGAGGCAATATCTGTCATTTGAAATTACAGATTTTAGGAGTCAGAGTGAACTGTGTACTGAAAGAAAATAAAATGTATGATAAAAAGCCACTAGGGTGAGAAACTGTAATCTAACAATAAGCCATGCCCACATTAAATTCTGTTCAGATGTCTGCATCAATAACTGAAAAGCTGATAGTGGAATGTGTGAATTATTCCCCATTTTAGATTACCATGGCGGTGAAAGAAGATACATTTGGTGGGAGGAGCCTATACGGCCAACTGAGAACAGTGAATTTTGAGAGCTCCATAAACTAGTATTATAATAATATATGAAAATGTTATTTGAAATTTGAGTTAATGTGCTTATTTATTTATATTTTTTAATTACTAGAATTTTAGAATAAACCTTATTTCTGATGTATTTTACTAACTAATTACTTTCTTTATGTAAAAGACTTTGTTTGTACTAACTTCCTCTGCTGAAAATGGAAATGTATCCAGTTGGACTAGCCCGGTAAACAAATGTAAAATAAATAAATAAATAAATATTTTCAAGTTTAAAACATCAGAAATCTATAGATAAATCACTAAACTACATAAATATCAATTTTGGTGGAGATATACAAATCAGGTAACTGTTGGGTAACTTGGAGATATATTGAGTCACTGAATATGAACAACTCAAGGAATTCTCATCCAGATGCTGCTTTGAAAAAAAGAACTGCAATCGACAACATCTACCTTACAGGAACTATCTTTGAAGATGGATGGCTTTAAAAGTGACTTAGAAAACCTCAAATTAAATTCTAAGAAACCGACTGATACTCTTAAGGAACTATTACAACAACACCATACAAAAATAACAAATATAGAGACTTCTCTAAATGACATTGAAGGGAGACTCAAAGAGAAAGAATTCCAAAAATAATTTCTGCTTAAACAGAATACATGGCTGCTTAACAAAATAGATGACAGAAAACAGGGAAAGGAGAAACAACATAAGGATATTTGGTCTTCCTGAAAACACTGAAGGAGAAGACATTATTTCATTCTTAACAACCTGGATTCCTGAATTTTTAGACTTGAAATAGGGACTTTCATTTGGAATTGAAAGGGCACATAGCGTACTGAGAAAACCTGCTTCTGACTCAGCAAATACTCCACCTAGATCCATAGTTATAAAATTTCTTTCATTTCTAGACAAGGAACTAATATTAAAATCTGCTTGGAGAAAATCACCTTTAAATACAATCAAAGCATGATAAGGTTTGACAATGATTATTCTTCAAGAATACTAGAACAAAGGAAAAAAAACTCTGGCCAATAATAAAACTGTTGAAACAAAACAGCATTAAAGCACAGCTGGCCTTTCCAGCTAAGATAAAAATACTTTTTGCCAATGAGATGAAAACTTTTAATGACTTAGAAGAAGCTACTATATTCATCAAAAACAACAACATAGTGTCTAACCCAGAAGAAATGGAATGGATGGCCCCTACTCTTAAAAGAATAAACAAAAGAAATCCTTGGACTGATGCTGGAAAGAAGAAACAAAAAAAATGATTCCGAGATAGCTGTCCCAAAATATAACTCTTACAACTACATCTCTCAAAGTATCAACTGATATGTTACATCACTTGTCATCCATTTTTATTTAAAAAAGGAGGGTTTCTTAAACAACTGTGAAACAGTAATGATTTATTAAGAATGTTCAAAGAGTCCAATAATTCTTCACAAATAAAGGTAGGTCAAGATGGGTTACTATTTACATTATATATAAGCCAAACAAAAGCAACATATAATACAAACATAGAAGTCTCCGTTCCCCTACTTGAACTCAATGAATCTATATCGTGCTCATTTTTTATTGATTTTACTTATAATAATTTAAGTAATTAATTAACTAATTCAACAAAGTATCATTCATCAGAGTTCAGACTCAAATGTAACCAATTAACATCATATATAATAGCAGTAACAGTAGGGTGTTTTGAAAAAAAAATGCTTTTATGGAGACTAATGCCTTCTTCAGTTAAAGTATGATTTAGAAATGTCATGTATATCCTGGTTAAATAATAGCAGCAAGCTCTTAGTACAAATATCATCATTAATCTGTCTAAATATAGTTAATATCAATTATGGCAGGTATCACAGCTATGTGTGCTGTTTGATCAATCCTGATATGGTGTACGTGGATGCAGCTGTGTCTGGCAGCTAGTACAAATGTCATTATTATTCTGTCTAAACATAGTTAATATCAATTATGGCAGGTATCATAGCTTTGAGTGCTGTTTGATCAATCCTGTTATGGTGTGAGTGGATGCAGCCGTACCTGGCAGCTAGTACAAATGTCATTCTTATTCTGTCTAAACATAGCTAACATAAATTATGGAAGATATCATAGCTTCAAGTGCTGTTTGATTAAGCCTGATATGGTGTATGTGGATGCAGCTGTGTCTGGCAGTTAGTACAAATGTCATTATTATTCTGTCTAAATATAGTTAATATCAATTATGGCAGGCATCACAACTATGAGTGCTGTTTGATCAATCCTGATACGGTGTGCATGGATGCAGTTTTGTCTGGAAGCTAATAAAAATATCATTATTACTCTGTCTAAACATAGTTAATATCAATTATGGCAGGTATCATTTAAGCCTGACATGTTGTGTGCGGATGCAGCTGTGTCTGGCAGCTGTTGTATGTTGCCGTTTTCATCTCCGGGAAGCTGTGGGTTGTGGCTTGTGATCGAGGTTTACTGATGCTTGTGTATTAGGAAGAGACATTTGGTGTTTTAGCCTGGATCTAGGGGAAGGGGGTGGATAAAACTGTGAATTGGGATATTTTGGTAGAGAATAGTTTGTATATACATCAGCTGAGTGAGAAGTGAGAAGACTGGAAGAATGCGTTACCTCTTGTTGTGGTGGCTTGTTGGGAGGGGTTTTTTTTTCTTTTTGATCTTCTTGCTCTCCCTTCTTTTCCTGGCTGCTGCCTCGCTGAAAGGGAGGGAATTTAGGCTTGAAGTTGCAGTGAAGTGAAGCTTTGCATCAGGTACATTGCGAGCCTCTGGTATGCAGTACACAGACACACTAGAAGAAGCAGATGCTCCCAGGTTGCTATGGTAATGGAGACATAGTGACGATAATGCTTAATGGCTCTGAGGAGCCTCCAAGATGATTCTTGGCGATGAAGTTTTTGGTTTAAAGAAAAAATATATAATAAAGGGGGCTGTTTAAACCACATGTACACATATTGATGGTCTTCCAACACTTCATTTAGCTCATTAAGTTGATTACTGATTAAAAAAATAATAATAAGTGCAATTTTATATTTAAAATGTGTTTTGGTCCAAACACATTAAGGACTTACATAAGAGTTGAAGTCTGAGTTATTGTGAAAGACTAAGAGCACTTGGTCTTATGCAGTACCCTTTGCAGTGGTCTGGGACATGAGCTTGCTTGTACGTGTTGGCATATGGGGATAGCTGTTTAGGGTTGCTGGGAAGTGCTAGAGTCATCAGATTTCCTTCATGGAAATATCTGTGGGAATGTTAGGTGTATTGAGTGGTTCACTGGCAGAGTGGACACTGCATGGAACAGGCTAGTAAAATGGAACAGGAAAATATTGGTTTGGATATTTTAAGAACAGCCTGGAAACACACCACATGAACTAGTGAATGGTATTCTGTGGTGGTGGTGCTGCGGTAGCATTGTTGCCTCATAATATGACGTTGTCCTGTTAGATTCTCAGCTAGAGCGTCTTCTGTGTGGGGACATGCGTGAATGGGCGTACCTTCATTGAAGGTTGTGCATCAGAGCTGACAACTTGGCACGTAAAAATCTACTGCCGATCATTAGCAGACCGGAGTTCCGCTGTGGCAACCCCTAACCGGGAAAAGCTGAAAGACACAACAACAACTTTATAATTATCAGAGGAAAATATTTAATAGTCACAATAAAACAAAAAATACATAGTCTAAATAACCTAAGATGGGTTTAACTTTATTGCCTTTAAATACCAATGGCTTAAACAATCATAGCAAGAGATCATATCTACTGAAATATTTAAAATTGAACAAAGCACAAACTGTCTTCCTTCAAGAAACTCATTTCAAAACAAATGACAATTACAAATAGAATCCTAAGGAATATATGATATTGGCTCAATCCACTTATAAAACAAAGACAAGAAGGGGTAACAATTTTATGGAAAACAAATGTAATTAACCCATAAATCATTTATAAGTATGAAGATAAAGAAGGCATTATGGCATTAGTAATAGTTAAATATAATAATAGAATATGGACCCTAGCCAGTCTATACTGGTTCCCAGGCATTGTAAATGAACTGTTAAAAACACTTGGATATCATTTCCAATAACCATAAAGACAACTTAATATTAGGAGGAGATTTTACCTGTATATTTGATATTTCTGAAACTACAAATAAAAGACCACTGTGTACATCTGCTGTATCAAAAGCTTTAAACAAGTGAGTAGAATCAATTCATCTTGTAGATACTTTCAAATTTAAAGAAGATAAATCTTTGTTGTTTTCCCATCAAGAGCACAGATTTGGTACCCAAACTAGAATAGATAAAATATTTGCTGCCCATGACTTACACTCTAAAATCATTAATTTCTCAATCACTCCCTGCCACCTTTCAGACTACAATTCATTGATACTAAAACTTCAAAATGGGTACAAACCATTAATCTTTAACTCCAGAATTCCAGCATATATAACTAATTAAAGCATTCAAACCCTGGTTATTATCTGAATTACAGTTCTTAGATATTAATTACACCACAGAGATAAATAAAATAATGATATGGGACTCATTAAAAGCTTACATATATGGTAAAATCCTAACTTGGTATAAAAAATCAGAGAATTAGATTCTGAATTATTAGATCTTCAATCCAAACTTTTGTCAGTAAAAGCTGAAAAAAATCAAAATAATTTGGAGAAGAAAAAGAAAGTAGAAGTATTAAACAACAAATACAATGAAATTCTAACACATAAAACTAGTTTAGCTTTAGAAAAACTAAAAATTAATACCTTGGCCACTTCTTCCAAATATCTACATAATTTATCCACATGAATCAAAATACAATGAAAAGCTAATAACATTAAAAGTATCTTCCATGAAAAGAAAGGGAAAAATTCCTCAGATATTTGTGACATTCTTGATGCCTATAGAAATCACTATATGGAACATTTCCAAAAAGAAAATATACATATTGATCAATTAAATCTAGATGAAAAATGTTCTAATATAAAACAATACCAGAAAGATTAAAACTAGATCTGCAAGCACCTATATCCTACAAAGAAATTACAAATACAATAAAAGAGGGTAAAAATAATAAAGCTCCAGGTAGAGATGGCATAATTATGGAAATATATAAACTTTTTTCCTTCAAAGATACTATCCCTCTTCCATAAAACACTATTTGAAATTCAGTCACAAGCTTTAATACCAACATCTTGGAGATATTCTTTAATCACACAAATCCTAAAGGAAAACAAATCCCCAAACCTCTATACCTCATATATACCTATATCATTATTAAATAATGACTATAAGACATGTATGACAATATTAACTAACAGAATGAAAACATCACTATCCAAAACAATAAATAATGAACAAATGGATTTATATATCACAGGCACACACACGACAATATTAAAAGGATAATTTCTCTTACACATTATGTTAATAAAGAAAATAAAGAAACACTCATAATTGGCTTAGATATGGAGAAAGGCTTTGATTCCCTAAATTGGGACTATTTATTCAAAATCCTAATGCTATTTGAATTTCCTGCATCCTTTGTTCATCTCCTAAAGTATATATATTCTTTGGATTCACTTTAAATAATCAAATGTTCAGAACATCGACATTCTGATCATCGAGACCAGAACATCGATGTTCAGAACATCGAAGGTTTAAAGTGGAAGTGCCATGTAAGTGAGATTGTGGAATGTTGGGTGTGTATGCAGGGCAGCAAGGTGCTCTGCATGTTGTGTGTGTGTGCCATCTGAGTGTTGGCATTGCAGGTAGGGTATGGGAAATCTCCCGTTTAGCACTACGGCATATAGCGGTCAATAGGAGATTTCCCTTACCCCACTGTAATGCGATCTCAGATTTGGAATATTAAAGTAGGGGGGGTGGGGGGCACATCCCCCCACATGGGGGGTGCAGGGGGCGAAGACCCCCTGCATAACATAGTGTTTGTGATTTTTTTATTGTTTTTATGGTTCATTTTGAACCTTCGATGTTTTGAACATCAATGTTCTGGTCTCGATGATCAGAACGTCGAAGTTCTGAACATTCAATGATTCAAAGTGAATCCAAAGAATATATATACAAATAATTTAGCATATTTCAAGTTAGGTCCTTTTACCTATGAATCTATACATATAACAAAAGGCACTAAACAAGGATGTCCCATGTCACTGATTCTATTTGCTCTGGCTATTGAAATATTAGCAGATTCAATTCATAACAATATAGAAATCAAAGGAACAGATGTTTATAAACAGTAGAATTCTAAAGTAATTCTATTTGCTGATGACATATTACTAACATTATCTAATACAAAGGAGACATTAGAAGAATTAGATATATTAATTGACAAATTTCACATGACATCAGGACTCCATTTCAATAAATCAAAATCTACATTTTTATTTTTAAATAAAAAAAGAACTGCAGACTAAGGGGGATCACATCATAGGGAAACAAGAATCTACCTTAAAATATCTAGGAATTGAGTTATGCAAGGATAATAATGAATTAGTCTCAGAAAACTACAATAAAACCATTAACAGAATTAAAATCTCTGTGGAAAATGGAACAAAATAATATTAACATTTGAAGATAGACTACAGTTAATAAAAATGGTTTTACTGCCCAAGATCCTATATATAGCCTTGGCAATACAAGTGTTACCAGAAAGGAATATACTTAAAGAAATAAATTCATGCCTAATACATTTTTATGATTTCCCAAAAGAAACAGAATAGCTTTAATACATCATATCAGACAATGGAAACAGGGAGGATTAAACTTTCCTGATATAGAAACATATATAAAAGCATCAATATCTAAAACAATCTCAGATTGGATAAGTCCAAATTACTCTGCAAATTGGAAAGAATTACTAACTGTAATATCAATAAATGAATTTGATTTACAAAAAAAATTAAATAACACATAAAAACAATTTGCCATTGCAAGTATTATGTATTAGTATGCCATATAACATAACTAAACACACTACAACTCATATGATTAATTATTACATTGGCTCATTTAGGAAAATTATTAATGCAAATATAGATTTAAAAATCTGGTTTGATCTTTTAACACCATTTATAGTCACAAAGAACTTTCCACATAAAATATATAGAGAAATTATTAATTCCTGGGAACAGAAAGGATTTGTTTGTTGGCTCCAATGTATCAAAGAACTAAAAGTTTTAGATATGCAAGAAATAAAAACAACATACAAAATTCCACAACAGGAGTGGCTATCTTTACAGAGTATTCTGTCATATTCACAAGATTTAAGTAGAATAATTAATAATTCTTCATTTAAAGAAATATCTAAATTTACGAAATACATATATGAAATCATATATAATTACTTTGACATGGGAAACAGTATTTTAAAATTTTACAAAATATTGATAAACTATAAAACAACATCCAAAACCTCATATTGGAAATATATAACAGAATGACACTCAATACAGTTAACTGAAGATATTAAAACAAATATCTTATTATCGATAAAATATACATCATTTACACAATACTGGAAAGTTTTTAATTGGAAATGCTTGCACAGAGCATTCTTAGCCCCAGACAGAATCAGTAAAATTAGTTCTTCATAAAAGGAATATGTTGGAGATGTGAGCAAGTGCACAAAGCAGATTGGAACCGCATTTTCTTTGATTATGTTAAAATTAAGCCATTTTGGAATGGTATTAATAACTTTCTACAAGCTTTATTTAATTAATCATTTTATTTAACTAAAGCTCTTATATTATTAAATGCAAACAAAGGTCCTCATTATATACATCAAACATGCATCTAGTATGGATTATACTTGCAATTTCAAGGAAGTGTATAACAAGAAGATGGAATACAAACACAATACCAGCTTTGGAAGTATTCTACAGCCTACTGAAGATCACAGCATTATTGGAAATTAAAATTAAAGAACTAAGAATTTATCCAAAGCCATTTATCAACAATCCTTGGGGAAAAGTCTTATTGTTGATTGACACTATACAATGTGTCAGACACTGTCTTTCTAGTTGCCTTCCCCTTATGTTAATTTCACCATATATCTCATTTCCTCTCTGTTTTTACTGGCTTGTGTGAGTAAGCACAAATTTATCATTTTGTGAAATCACTCCCCTTCAACTATTTAAATTTATTGGCCATCCTACTGTATTCCATAGAACTAGAATACAAAAGTGAACACCCCTTTCAATCTATCTTGCTGTTGACTTCAACTATTGGTTAAGCTTCTGGTGTTATTCAAAGGGAATCCAGTATCTGTCTGCCTGGGACGACATGATCAACAGACCACGATGCTTTGCCAGAGATGGTTTGCACCTGTCGCCCCTGGGATTCAGGTTACTGGCAAAGGCTCTTGCCACCCCTATAGTGCCTTTTTTAGGCAAAGTTCAAAGGACAAACCCACCACCATAACAGGTACAAGCATCCAAAATCTGAAGGTAATGCTACTCAATACTAGAAGTCTAAACCTCAAAATGCACTCTCTCGAGGCACTCCTAAAAATGGAGAACATTGATATCTGTGCAGTAACTGAAACCTGGTTCAAGGCTCCAGAGAGCACCCCTGCAATACCAGGCTGCAACTATTACCACACCTTTTGGCCACCAAACCAGGACCGAAACACTAAAGGTGGAGGAGTGTCTATATTCATTAAGGATATTCACAACACCAGGCTAGTTGCCCAACACAATGCATCTGAAATTCTCCAGGTGCAACTAACACTAGGTAAGACTGCAATACAAATTGCAGTTTGCTATAGATCCTCCACCATGCCCCAAGATTCTCAGTACTCCTTTCTAAACATACTGGAAAATATTAAGATACAACCAAACACCCTAATACTGGGTGATTTCAAATACCCTGCCATTAACTGGGAAAACTACTCGTGTACCAATACCTTTGCCCAATGGTTCTTGGAATTCATAAATTCCAATGCCCTGGATCAATTAATCCTTAGTCCCACCAGGGGCTCCAATATCCTAGACCTGGTCATTATCAAAATGGGAAATCGATGCTCCACACCTATGGTCACCCCCTCATTGGTCAGGTCTGACCATAAGCTAATCACCCTTGACATCCATATCCCACCCCCACCCCCCAGTAAGGAAACCTCCGTAAAAAATTTCTCCAAAGCCAACTTCATGCTACTTAAGTCAGAAGTGACAAACTTCATGATACCCATGCAGATAGGAACTAAAAGTTTGACTGCTGAATCCTACACTAAGGCACTGTACGGGCACATCCACTTGTGCATGAATTGTGCCATCCCTAATAGAACCAAGATGCTCTTCTCCAAAATAAGGAAGCCAATCTGGTGGTCCCCTGCCTTAAACAAACTTTACAACAAAAGGAAGAAACTGTTGCAGGAAAGAGAAAAATCCCAGGATACAAAAAAATCCCTTACTACCCTCAGTAAGAAGCTGAGATCCCTCATAAAATCCTCCAAAGCTAGTTACGAAAATAAAATTGCCAAAGATTCCAAAGACAACCACAAGGCATTCTATAGTTATGTCAATAATTTAAATGGCAATGCTCAGATCTGCTCTGAGCTACAACAGAATGGCATTAAATATATTGATCACAAGGATATTGACAATATCCTGGCAGATCGATTCAGTGCAAACTTCACCCCCCTCTCACCCCCTAAAGGGCCCATCTCAATACCGAAATATTGCCAAATTCCAGTAATAATTGCCACACAGGTACAGAATGCACTCTACAAAGCTAAGAATACAGCATCCATGGGACCAGATGACATCCCAGGCTGTGTACTACATGAGCTACAAATTGAATTGGCACCTCACCTAAGTGTCATGTGATCCTCACCTCAGGCTTCATACCCACTGAGTGGCGCACACCTACAGTTATCCCACTCCACAAGGGGGGATCCACTTTGGATCCCGGGAACTACCGCCCCATCAGTCTGATGAGCCTGATCTGCAAGGCCATGGAATGTATTATCATGGAACTTATAAACAAAGACATTGGCAACCTTCAAACACTGGAACCCACACAGTTTGGGTTTGTGAAGGGATCTTGTCTCCTGAACCTGATTGACTTCTTAGAATCAGTCTCCAGAGCTGTGGACAAGGGTAAGGTGGTCAACACAGCCTATCTGGACCTCACCAAGGCCTTCAACACCATTCCCCACTCTGGAATCCTAGAATAACGTACTCAACTGGGCATTAATCCCTACGTCACTCGCTGGGTTGCCAACTGGCTTACTGACAGAACCCACACTGTAAAAGTAGCTGACTCCAAATCCAGCTCCAGACAAGTGACAAGTGGAGTACCTCAGGGTTCAGTCCTGGGACCTCTCTTGTTTGGTATCTACTTCTATGAAGTACAGGCCAACACTAAGGGACTCTGGCTAGCAAAGTTCGCAGATGACTGCAAACTGGGAGCCATTATTGAATCCCCAAATGATGTGGATATTCTACAAAAGGGCCTTACAGAAACAGATGCTTGGTGACAGAGCCATGGTCTCAAGCTCAATGGGAAGAACCATGTACCAGTGACTTACCACATAGGTGGCAGTACACTAAACACCAAAAGTGTGATAAGAGACTTAGAGACATAGGTGGACAGTGGTCTCACCTTCGATAACCACATCACGACAACAGTTAGGAAATCCTTCTATGTGGCACACCTCATCACTAAGGGCTTTTCATCCAGAAAAAAGGAGGTCATTGTCCCACTGTACTCATCCCTCATTAGACCCATTATAGAATACAATGCCCCATTTGGTATGTACCTCTCAAGACATCTGCAACAACTGGAAAGACCACAGAAATACCTCACTAAAAGAATCACAGGCCTAAAGCAAATGCCCTATGCTGACCGCTTAAAAGAACTCCACCTATACTCTGTCGCATATCATCTACTCAGAGGCAATTTCAGCTCATACAAGACCATGTCAAATCCAGAGCTGTTGGACATGCTACACTTAAATAAATACCAATCACTTAGAGACACATGCTCCAGGGATCTAAACCTTGCCATCCCAATGAACAAAACATGCTGGAGGTTCCTGACCCGATTCCCCAGACTCTGAAATTGACTGCCCATACATGTCAAGCAGAGCGCCTCTTTGGCCCTCTTCAAAAGGAACCTTGACAATTGGATGGGAGAAAGGAAATTCACCCCAGGGATCACATCAGTCTCCCTGCTAGACAGGGGTCCAGGGAAGTAATACTTTGAGAAGAAATAGCGAGGGAATTGTTATGGCTAGGCTTGTATAGGCCTTAGGGCCGATAGCCTAGTACCAACCTATGAATCTATGAACCTATGAACAATAATTGATCAGACACTCTGATAATTGATTGGACATACTTATAAAGTAACTGTATACATTAAGATCTGTTATAGTGTCAGGCTAATGTAAATAGTGTACATAGTTATTTAAGATGATATGTATAAATACTATGGAATTAATTCAAATATATTTGAAAAATAAAAAAAAAATGTTTGAGAAGAAAGAAGATACAGTTAACTTACATCTTAGAAAGTTCTGAAAGAATACACCCTGCACCCAAATCCAAAACACATGAGAGGTACTAAAGGGGTCTAAAGTGATACGTGTTTTCAACAAGGAGACATACAGTGGCCAGGAAGAGTAACAGCTGCTAAACCTAAATACAGTTATAGGTCTTCAAATGGCTTTACCTGTTTTTTATACATTTTTGAAGCATTATAGCAGGAAAATCTCATGTAAGATATAGTTAACAGTGGAAGGAAGGGAGACCAAAGAAATTATAAGAGAAACTGTGAACAGCAACAACACATTGCAATGCATTTGGATAATGAAACAGAGAGCTGCTTATAAGGGCAAACCGCCAGTGGGCATGATTGTCAAGTACAGAAAAAAATAAGGCAAGATATAACTATGAAATAAAAAAAAAGGATTAAGGATGGGCTAAGATGTTTACTTACACAAAAGAGAAAAAAAGAACTAGAGAATGTTGGGAAGACAAGGTACGAGAGAACATTTCAGTATCACCGCGCACACGATCGGTACCGCACACATGAATGGAGGACAGGAGGCATGGAGTGAGATGCATGGAAGTTGTAACAAATCATGCAGAGAGATGGGGACATTTAACAGCGACAAAAACATTAAGGGAGGGTATATGTAAGTTGTGGAGTTCTGAATACATATGCTGATAAGTGCATACAGTGTTGGTCTTGTTAGCAGTTTCACAGAAGGTGAGGAAAGGTATTTGGGAAAAGAAATGCAGCGTTTAGGAGTTCACAACATAAGATTTAGTCATAACTGTGACTCTACATGCATCATACAATAAACTTATTTTATAGGGTAACAGTATTTGAACTCTAAAAACAGTGAATAATTGAATACAAGAACTAACCAAAGCAGAGTATTATTATGAGCTCTAAAAAGGAACAAAGAGCAGATGCAGCACATTTACCAAGACAGGAAGGGTGAGAAGTCCGCAACATTTCTAAACTGATAGCTCTGATGACACTTCCTCTTTAATACCATGATTCAGCTGAAATATACAAATGCATTTTGGTCACTTAAGACTTTCTGTTTTATCTCTTTTATTTAATGTTTAGGCTGATCACTTACCTGTAGGAACTTTTTCAGCAAAAGATAAGCAACTTTAACGTCAGGTTGACACCTTTTAATGTCAAATTAATGCTATAAAATTTCTATTATGGAGACCATCAACACCTGAAACAATCTGACTAAAGCAGTCAACGATAGTACTTTCCCCTTGAAGAACAGACCTGAAGGCTCCTGTTTTGTTGCAATAGTGTTACAATGCTTCTATGTCACAAGAGCAGCAGCAAAACCCCGAGTTAGTGGAAATAATGTTGTTTAAACTGACAAGACTTCCTGCTAAACTATAAACTAAAAATACAGAAACATCTGTCAGAAACATCCCATGTAGACGAAGTGATTCTTACATAATGTAACTGAAAAGACGCTTTAATAATTACAGATGAGGTCCTACTTGCCCAGCTGTATGACAAACAATCCCCCTCATTTATCTTACAGCTTAAAGCTTACTAGTGAACATGAAGAACTTTTCTCAGTAAGTGGGCCCAAAAAGGTACACCAGGCTTTCAAGGGTCTGTTGGGGTTCAGTAAGTGGGCCCAAAAAGGTACACCAGGCTTTCAAGGGTCTGTTGGGGCTCAGTAAGTGCACCCAAAAAAGTACACCAGGTGTTGAGGGGTCTGTTGGGGCTCAGTAAATGGGTCCATAAAGGTACACCAGGCATTGAAGGGTCTGTTGGGGCTCAGTAAGTGGGTCCATAAAGGCACACCAGGTGTTGAGGGGTCTGTTGGGGCTCAATAAGTGGGTCCAAAAAGGTACACCAGGCGTTGAAGGGTCTGTTGGGGCTCAGTAAGTGGGCCCAAAAAGGTACACCAGGTGTTGAGGGGTCTATTGGGGCTCAGTAAGTGGGTCCAAAAAGGTACACCAGGTGTTGAAGGGTCTGTTGGGCTAATCAACAAGCTCTGTACACAAAACACAATTCCAGCAGCAGGTGTCCAGGCTAAGAAACTCATGACATAAAATAATACCAAAGCCAGTCAGTCCAGCAAGAATCACAAAAGCTTTAATGTTTGACAATATTCCGTCAGGTTAAGGTTTTCGTCTGATAGTACAGACATCGTCTGCACACAGCAAACATAACGATGCAGCTGATGTGGCATTTAATAGCTGAGTGATGCTGAATAGACTTGGTGAGCCAAGGGGCAAAAACATGAAAGCAACTGTCAGCCCACCACTGCATAAAGTCGCCTTTCACTCCAAGTGCTGCCATCCCTTTGAATTTTGATTCACGTTAGCAAATACCGAAGCTGACATTCTGCATGGCCTCACCAAACACCTCCCAAATGTAAGCCTTCACACAGGTGACTACCACAAATTCTACATTCCTAATTGTCCAATAACATTTGGAAAAATCCGGAAACTTCTCTGCTGCCACCATGCAGGATGCGCCTGCCATTAGTGTGACCCTTTACATCATTGCTTTTTAGCTAAACATTTAAATCGAGTGCGTAGTAATGACAGTAATCACTTGCAGTTTGTTTTGTGGTTTACAAGTTAAACAAAGGCATTTTATTTCAGGCTGTAACACATTTATTATATAAAGTGTGTGCAGAAATGATTTTTAATTTCAGACACTGCAATCATGACAGTTAAATAAAGAATTGAAACCAAAACTTGATAGGATGTTTATTCATATGCATATTATATTAGAAATATTTATGGTATGCTGGTAGACTGACAGAGTGAGTAAGATTCTCACCAAACAGCAACCAGCAAGAGGCTCTTTAGTTCTGTACTTGTCAGGGATTTCTTTCCTATGAAATCTGCCTGTCTTTGCTGGGTTCACATTTGTTTTCTTTAGATACTCTGTTTTTTTCCTATATCCCAAAAGGTTGCCTGGAGACTGTAAACTATCCATAGGGCTACATGTGTGTGTGTGTGTGTGTGTGTGTGTGTGTGTGTGTGTGTGTGTGTGTGTGTGTGTGTGTGTGTGTGTGTGTGTGTGTGTGTGTGTGTGTGTGTGTGTGTGTGTGTGTGTGTGTGTGTGTGTGTGTGTGTACGCAACACAGAACAAAAAGGTCCATCAATGGAGTTCTATTCCCTTCTTGACTAGTAAACTGTAGATTATGAGTAGTCAGCATTATAGGAACAGAATGCAATTTAATGGAACTGGATGGATGCTAGCTATGTTGTTTGCTTATTTATTTTATTTGACAGATACATATATTCATATGTTTTAGAATAAATATTTATTTATTTGTATTTATGATATTTATGCTTGTAGAGTGTAATGCACGTTGATTAATTGTCTTCTCTATAAAGCTTTTCCAGTCATTACCTTACAGAGAACATCACTGTAATTGCAATGTAACTAGTCTAACTGAATTGGCAGCGATATTATGATGTACTAATAGTTATACCTAGCCAGGGACAAGATTATATAAAGTGTTTGTAATAATTAGGCACCTCCACATCGGATAGGAGTACAGCACATAAAGTTATAACCTATTAGCTTTAGGAGTACAGCGCATCAAGCTAATACCTATTAGCTATAGCAGTACAGCACATAACACTATAACGCTAAGGACTCACTAACTATGACCTGTATAAATGAATCAGTGTTAGCATACATAGTAAAATGCTCAGGACTCACTAGCTATGACCTCTATGTAACATATGTGCTTAGGATACATAGTAACACACTGAGGACTTACTAGCTTTGACCTGTATAAGTGACCTCAGTGTTTAGGATAGATAGTAACAGCCTGAGGACTCACTCGCTATGAGCTGTGTAAATGCCATCAGTGTTTAGGATATATAGTAACACTCCAAGGACTCACGGGTTCCTATTACGTTATTAAAACACTAAATGCCAAACAGCCAAATACTCAAAATGGCTGTTCATTGAAGTGTTTTTTGTGAGGTCGCAATACAGTGGGGAATGGAATCTTTGCCCTTTCCCCGCTGTAGCGCGACCTCGGAATTCGTATATATAATTAGTGTGGGGTGTGGGGGGTGCAGCGCCCCACAACAAACGATTCGATGAATGGCCATTATGAGTATTTAGCCATTTGGCATTTAGTGTTTCGATAACGTAATATAGACCTGGACTCACTAGCAATGACCTGTGTAAGTGGCATCAGTGTTTAGCATGCACAGTAACATGCTGAGGACTCACTAGTTATGACCTGTGTACATGGCATCAGTGTTTAGGAAACATACTAACATGCTGAGGACTCACTAGCTATTACCTGTGTAAGTGCCATCAGTGTTTAGGATACACAGGACTCACCGACCATGACCTGTATAAGTGGCATCAGTGTTTAGGATACATATTAACATGCTGAGGACTAGCTAGGTGTGACTTGTATAAGTTCTATCAGTGTTTAGGATACATAGTAACACTCTGAGGACTCACTAGCTATGACCTGTGCAAGTAGGGTCTATATTATGTTATTGAATGCTGGTAATGTCGAACACCACAACACCGACACACAAAGGCCGAACCGCAAATACATCGAACCCCCTAAACTACGAATTTTCAAATCTCTAACCATCAGTCAGCCAACACCACCGCATGCTACATACTACATACCCAAACATAATAAATAAAAAACATACATACACAAACCAAACCTTACTTCTAACACTACACTAAGCCTTACATACATTACTGTCTATGCACTTACCTTAACCCGCACCCTAACCCTAAGATCCGTAACTATCGCACATTTACCCTACAGACAAATACCCAAACAAAACAAATAATCCACACACATGGAGTTAACAAAACCCTACTTCTAACCCTACACTAAACCTTACATACATTACCTATCTATGCACTTACCTTAACCCGCACCCTAACCCTAAGGTCTGTAACTATCACACACTTACCTTACGGAGCTATACCACAAATGGGCCATCCATTACACTTCGACATTTCACATTTTGCTGTTTTGTATGTTTTGTACGTTCACCAATACTGTAGTTCGCACATTAGGTGTCGGTGTTGTGGTGTTCGACATTACCAGCATTCAACAACGTAATATAGACCCGTGTAAGTGACATCAGTGATTAGGATACATAGTAACACGCACAGGACTCTCTAGCTATGACCTGTGTAAGTGGCATCAGTGTTTAGGATACATTTATTTATTTATTTTATTTTACATTTGTTGACCAGGATAGTGTGACTGGATTCATGTCCATTTTCAGCAGAGAACCGGGGAGAAAAGCTCCAGGGTATACAGAGTAAACAAAGAAATAAAGACAATATAACAGAGACAAAAGTCCACAAGCACAATTCAGACAAATACAGGCATGATATTACAGTAAATACTTTGACAAGCAAAAATAGACAGGTTCTCGACACTAGTTAGCACTAGTTACATTCAGGAGAAAAGAAAATTAATAGTGACAGGTATTACGTTTTTATATACATTCATGAATGCTGGTTAGCCAGGCATGTTACAGTGGCAGAGACAGTTTTGTGCCAGATGTTGTTTGAGTTTGGTCTTAAATTGACTTAAGGAGGAGAACTTAGTTATGTCAACTGGAAGTAGAGTCCAGGCTCTACCTGCAGAGTTGGCAAGCAGAGCTTCCTCTGCTGTATTGTTGGTATTGATTGTATAAATTAGAAGTCTGTTTGAGGATCTAAGCAGTCTCTGATTTTTTTTTTTGGGGCGTGATAATATTTCTAAGAGCTGGTGTACTGTCTGGATTATAGAGACTTTTGTTAGCTATGATCAGAAAGTTATATTGTATGAGACTGGGAAATTCTAGCCACCCAAGCTGTTTGCGGTTGATGCAGTGGTGGGTTCTGCATGGCAGGCCAGTGGCAAACCTGGCAATGTGACTGTAACAGGTAGACAGTCTGTTTAATATCGACATGTTTACGTTAGACAGAAGGGTGGAAGAATATATAAGTGTTGAAATTAGGTGAGAGCAGGCAATGGCAATCCTAGCTGCCTAGTGGCATCAGTGTTTAGGATGCATACTAACATGCTGAGGACTAGCTAGGTGTGACCTATGTAAGTGACATCAGTGTTTAGGATACATAGTAACATGCTGAGGACTCACTAGCTATGACCTGTATAAGTGACATCTGTGTTTAGGATACATAGTAACATGTACAGGACTCACTAACCATGATTTGTATAAGTAGCATCAGTGTTTAGGATACATATTAACACTCACAGGACTCACTAGCTATGACCTGTGTAAGTGGCAACAGTGTTTAGGATACATAGCAACACGCGCAGAACTCACTAGCTATGACCTGTGTAAGTGGCACCAGTGTTTAGGATACATAGTAACACACACAGGACTCACTAACCATGGCCTGTATAAGTGCCATCAGTGCTTATTATACATAGTAACACTCTGAGGACTCACTAGCTATGACCTGTGTAAGTGACATCATTGTTTAGGATACATAGTAACACACTGAGGACTAGCTAGGTGTGACCTGTGTAAGTGGCATCAGTGTTTAGGATACATAGTAACACTCTGAGGACTCACTAGCTATGACCTGTGTAAGTGACATCATTGTTTAGGATACATAGTAACACACTGAGGACTAGCTAGGTGTGAGCTGTGTAAGTGACATCAGTGTTTAGCATACATAGTAACACGCTGAGGACTCACTAAATATGACCTGTGTAAGTGACATCAGTGTTTAGGATACATAGTAACATGCACAGGACTCACTAACCATGACCTGTATAAGTGCCATCAGTGTTTAGGATACAAAGTAACATACACAGGACTCACTAGCTATGACCTGTATAAGCGACATCAGTGCTTAAAATACATAGTAACATGCTGAGGACTCACTAGCTATGACCTGTGCAAGTATCATCAGTGCTTAGGATACATAGCAACATGCACAGGACTCACTAACCATGACCTGTATAAGTGGCATCAGTGTTTAGGATACATATTAACAAGCAGAGGACTCACTAACCATGACCTGTGTAAGTGGCATCACTGTTTAGGATACATAGTAACACTCTGAGGACTCACTAGCTATGACCTGTATAAATGACATCAGTGTTTAGGATACATAGTAACACGCTGAGGACTCACTAGCTATGACCTGTGTAAGTGACCTCAGTGTTTAGGATACATAGTAACACGCACAGGACTCACTAGCTATGACCTGTGTAAGTGGCATCAGTGTTTAGGATACATTGTAACTTGCACTGGACTAGCTAGCTATGACCAGTATAAGTGACATCAGCATTTAGGATACATGTTGAGGACAAGATAGCTATGACATCTAGTGTCAGGAAAGCAGCAGTAATACAATGACAATTTATCGGGTGCAATTATAAATCCAGGGTCATTTGAGGTAATTTTTCCTTAAAACTTTAGGGCAATTATTTTGTTGGTAACCTACACCAGTAATGACATAATAACCCTCAAGTGCTCTGCAGATCATTTTTTTTATTTAAAATTGTAGCCTTTATGATCCAAAATTAAAAGTAATGTACCGGGAAATCACATGACTTTAACACTCACTCTTCTGGCATTTCTGGATGCCAAGACTGGCACAAGGGCCTTTACAAACCTAGCCAGTAATACCCAGGAATGACAATATTATATCTTAATTCCCCAGATACAGATGGGGTAGTATCAGGGAATTGGGTCCTTGGGTGTTGGTGCCCTGACTCATTTTACAGACTGGCTGTGTCCATAAGGCTCATAGGCAGTGCCCAGGCAGTGAATTTATGGTTCCCCATCCATTTATCCAAATTCTTTCTGAAGAGACTGAGGGATAGGCTTTTTTATGAAAAATCAGAAGTTTATTCCATAGACAAGGTAGCCTTTGGGCTAAAAATCTGTCTCTCTAGCCCCTCGTATAATTTTTGGCAAAGATAGCCTCCCAGTACAAATACGACCATAATGCTTTTTATAAATTATGTTTGGTATATATTTCTCTGAAGTGAAGGCCAATATCAGGGGCATCTGGCTCACCAAGTTTGCTGACAACTGTAAGTTGTGTGCAATGAGTGAATCCCCAAATGATGCTGACATCCTACAAGCAGGTCTAAAAATGACAAATAAATGGTACTAAAACCATGGTCTGAGACTAAATGCTAAAAAATGCTTAATCATAGCCTTCAGTAAACCAGATATCTGTGCAAATTATAATATTGATAGCACACTCCTAAAAGTAGACCCAGTGGTGAGAGTCATAGGAACACAGATAGATAGTAAGCTAAGCTTTGACCACCAACACATATAGGTGGTAATGCTCTGAGCACAGAAGAAGTTATCAGGGACCTGGGGACCCAGGTTGACAGTAGCCTGTCAAGACCTTCTACATTGCCCACCTCATCATAAAGGGATTCACATCTAGATCAAGGGAGGTCATAGTCTCCCTATACTCATCACTCATCAGACCAATGATTGAGTACAATGCCCCATTTGGAATGTATCTGACCCGACACTTGCAGCAGCTAGAGAGGCCACAAAGTTCCTCACCAAAAGGATAAAGGGTCTCAAAATCTGTCCTATGCTGCCCGACTGAAAGAACTCAGCTCTATTCAGTTTGCTCAGAGGTGACCTTACATACAAGGCCATGTCAAACCCAGAGTTGATGAATATGCTTCACCTCAAAAATCTAGATCCGTCAGAGCCACAAGGCGGAGACTTAAACGTGCTGGAGGGATAGATTCATCACCCAAAGACTCTATGCTGTGGAACAAAATCCCGGTATATGTGAGGCAGAGCACCTCGCTGGCCTTGTTCAAGAGAAATCTTGACCAATGGATGGATACCCCAGGGATTACCTCAGTGTCACTGATCGACAGAGGCACAGCAAAATAATGGGTATAGTTCCCCATACAAAGGCTTATAAATGCCCTTGGGCAGATAGCCTAGTATGAACCTATGAACCTATGTACCTGCAGTAGTGAGGAAATCCTTCGGTGTGGATCAACATATAAGTAAAAGCATGGCATCAACGTCAAATACCAAAGGAGATCATTGTGTGTTGAGATCTTAGCAGGGAGGAGTTAATACATGGGTGGGAGTAGCATCCCCCATGTTCATGAGTACTAGGTCTAGGATATTTGTACCTCTAAAACCAAAAACGAACCATGGCAACCGTGCTTAATAGCTACAATCCAATTTATTATAAAGCGCTTTTCGTTCAGCAAAAATACTTGAACTTCTTCAGATACAACACATACTAATTATAACATTTAAATAGTAAAACTGTTAGGTCACCTGATTTTCTAAGTCAATTATTTAAAGAAAAATGCATCCATTTATATTAAAATTCATTAATACAAAATTGAATAAAACCATTTATAAAATCCTATTATATCCTATCATATATATGTACATATATAAACAATATATAATCAAATGTGAATAAATATAAGCAAATAGCTATGAATAGCTTAAAGACTGACCAAGTAAATCATGAAATAACTCTCTTCTACTTTCATACCTTTTTTTAACCATGATAGATATTTTTAAAATATATAAGTAATTTATATACATTATATTTACATATAAATAAATGAATGCATTCATAATTGGTACCATATTAAAGAATTATTAAGATTTTTCATATACATATGTATATTTTTTGCGTATATAATCAATAAATAGCAACCAAATTTATTTAATGTTCTATAAATGTATCCATATGTTTATCTATGTAAACTCTTGCGTTTTAGTAGAGACATTATAGAACACATATCATTTAAACCAGGAATATTATATGCATACAGTCGAACTTGCCATATCAATTCAAGTCTTTCAATTCTATCTCAAGTGGTCCCCCCCATCATACTCTTTTCCACTTGATCTAAGATTCAAAATTTGAATTCATGATTGGAATATTCTTGAATGTGCTTGGCTAATGCATTCTCTTGTTTGAGTCTATTTATACTGTATGTATGTTCGTATATCTCTCAGCCTATGTTACCGACATAAAAACAGGGGCAATATTGGCACTTGGTGAGGAAGACTACCATTTTTGAATTACAGTTGTACTTCTAATTACTTGTCAATTCTTTGTTGTTAACAGATACTGATGTCCCAGCCAGTATGTATCTACAATATGGGCAGAAACCACATTGTTGCATACCTCTCCAGTTGGTATCCAAGCTATGTGTGCATTCAAACAAGTTTTTCAAATTTGTATCCCTTCTGGTAGTAAATTTTGGTGTAATACCCATTTTTTCCAGTAGTTCTTTATCTTCCATGAGGATATTCCCGTTCTTGCATACACTGTTCCTTATGTAATAATAATCTATATTGTATGTTAAAACAAAATTGGGAGAGAGAGAGATGAGGGGCCATTTGTTCTAGTTCTACTCATAGATGTTGCTACTGGGAATTCTAGGCTACTAGAATTTTCTACTATAATTTCATTTTCAGATGTATCTTTACCAAGTATAGGCTTATACATGCCATTCATTCTTTTTCTTACTAATTCTTATAATATTATCCAAAAAACTACTTGGGTATGCTCTTTTGGTAAACATTTGTTTTAGTAACTGACATTCATTAAGGAAGTCCTCCTCTTTTTAAACTATTTCTGCTGCTTTCACTAATTGTCCCTTTACCACTGATTTCTTTTGGTGGTAGGGATGAGCGGTTGAAAAATGTAAGAATGTATTTGAATCGGACGGTTTCTTATATATTTTTGTCTCATACTTTTTATCAAAATCATTTTTGACTAACAGTGCATCTAAAAATGGAATTTGATTTTCATTGAAATTGTGTGTGAATTCAAGAAAATCTGTACTCTGGTTAAAGTAGTCAACTAAATGTTGAGCTTGCTCTTTACCGCCATTAAATAATATAAATATATCATTCATAAAACATATAAATTACACTATTTGTGATCTAATTTCATCAATATTAAACACAAAGGAGCATTCCCAGTAGTTCATGACTAAGTTCGCAAAACTAGAGCCACATGGAGACCCCATGGCCACTCCTCTTTTTTGGTGGTAGAAGTTGTTTTTGAAATATATGTAATTGTGTGACAACATGATATCTAACAGTTCTTCCACCAAACCTATTTCTGATAGTGGGGTGCCTTTGTTCCTAAGATAAAGTGAAACCCATTCAATACCTTGTTCTTGTGGTATTGAAGTATAAAGATTATTTGCATCTACTGTCAATAGATTGTGTTGTTCACTAAACTCTATTTCATTAATTTTTTCTAAGAATGACCAAGAGTCCTTGCATATTACAATTTCTGTTAATACGTATTTCTTAAGAATTGAGTCCACCACTTTTGCGCATGCATACGTTGCAGAGTTCCTGCCATCTATAATAGGTCTAAATGGTGGGTCAAGTAAATTCTTGTGAATTTTAGGCACTCCGAATATTGCTGGAGCTATGGATGCGAGCATAATCATATAATTATAAATATCAGCATCAATTTTCCTTTCAATAAAAAAATCATTGATGTATATTTTTATTCTTTGGTTGGCCAGGTTATATTCATTCAAGGAAGCTTTAGTATAAGAGTCAGAAGATAATAATAATTCTATTTTGTTCTCATAGTCAACTGGGTCCATAAATACCAGACCATCACCTTTATCTGGTTTTATAATACGGACTCTAGTTGCTTTCAGTAATTTAATACATTCTTGATCATCCCTTGTCAGGTTCCCCTTGTTAACATAGCCTTTTTCCATAAGTCAAAATGTCTAAAATCTAATTCACATACTTTTTCAAAGGTGTATAACAGGTTATGCAAAGGTGGATTGTATGTACTAGCAACTCTAAACTGTTGTGATTGTTCCATATTTATATTACCCAATAATATTGCTAGATTCAACTTTCTAACATACATTTTTAAATCAAGTATGCAATTACTAACATTAAGTCTCTTCAATGGAACAAAGGTGAAACCCTTTGCCAAGAAATTTGCCAGGCACTTGAGCAAGTGAATTATGGGTCATATAAGTCTGCCAGTTTATGGAAGGGTTTTTGAACTCACCCATAAGTATGATGTTAGGCTGAACATTAAGAGATTCCAGTAGGTTTAGGTAGGAAGTAAGTTTTTCTAGACTCATGTTATGGGATCTGTAGCTGGCTAGGATATGATAGGGGGTCGGACCTCTGACTCTCTAACTGTTTAAAATTCTGTGTA